>NC_051176.1:87666848-87852266 GCF_013339695.2 Rhipicephalus sanguineus | reverse complement strand
TTTACCAGATTAGCTGCTAGCGATTTGGGCCTGGTGTTTTCTAACCTAGGTCCAGCGCCGTGCTTTTTAATAAAGGAATTATTTGGCAATTCTCCGATAAGGTGGAATCCATGAATATCTAATAGAGTGTTTAACGATTGCAAGTAGGTCCTGTAGTTGAACCTTAGGTTCAATTCTTAATACCGATGTATTATGCCATCGGGACCTGGCGCAGAACTGGGCACCATTTTACTACTTGCTTAGTTCTGAAGCTGCTGACCCCTTCAGAGTCGTCACTTTCATCAGGAGACCGTAAGTTGTATGAGAAGGCAGTCGTGAAGCGACTTTGAAGCCCACTAGGAATATTTTCAAGAAAGCTAGACAGACCACTGGTGTTGAAACCACCGATTCGACGTTTATGAGTGAAGGAATGACCTTTTTGGTTTCCAGGAAGTTAAGAAGCGTTTTCGTGTTGCCATGTTTGAAAGGAACTCAGATTGTTGGATAAATAACAGTTCTTCGCACTGTTGACTGTTCTCTTAAACATTGACGGCGCTATATTTATAATACTCCAAATTCTTGTCATTGCATGGTTGTAAAGTAGTTTCACCCCGCAGCTTTCCTTAGTCGATAATCACGTGAACAGTCCGAGTCCCAACATGAATTAGAAGAAACCTCTTTTAGAGAGGCTTTACGGTGATTTAGATTTATTTAAGGAGTCGTTATAGCACAACATAAATTCATGGCATTTGTCTGCATTTCGATCTATTCAGATGGACAAAGCCACACGTAGCAACTTTTGAAAATATGGGAATTGCCATGAGTGATCGAGTGGGTGGTTACTGAAGTCAACAGGCATACAATCCTAAACAGTGAGGACAATGGTCACTGCTGTAGCTCCAGATAAATGTAGACCATGAGATAGAGAGGCAAGGGCTATGGAAACTAAAGTCATTTGCTGAAAGAGCCTCCTCTACATACAAAAAGTGATGCGAGTAAGACACAGGTGCGTTAATACACGGTAATTTATTCTTGGAAGCCCAATCCCACATATGCTTCCCGCTCATATCGGTTCAGGATCGCATTAAGTCTGATGAAAATTGAAGTCTCCCGCCAATATAATTCTTTCCTCCATGACGAAATTAAGGAGTCTAGAACAGTACAACTTTGAACAGCTGCTGAAATATATGCGTTGACTAACGAAAATGGAAGGAATCCCAGAAGAAAATATCTAAGGCTGAAAGTTCACTTTCTATAAATTCATTACTTGGCATCTAGTATTAACCTGATGAGCATTTCTTGAAGAAATAAATACTTGTATGCGACCACCCCAAAATAGTCGGTTTAAGCAAAATATGCGGTAATTTTAAGATTAAAACACTTTTATTTTAAAAGCCTAGTTCTGGCAAAACACTTTCATGGGCGAAAGCGTACGTGTGGAGAAAGACGAAGTACAGGAGCGAGGCTCAGATGAAATCATCATCACCGTATACGGCTCGCGCATAGCCGCGAAGCAGCGTTCTAGAAAAAAGGCTGTGCATGCGAATGCCATCCACAACGTCTCATGAAAGGTTTCGTTCACGGCGGTATTGAGGACGCGATGATACATACCTGGACTATAGGAATGTGCTTATCAACTCCGGTACTTCTATGAAGGAGGCACCATTACCCTTCGCCAGCGACAGCCTGCCGACGGCATATGAGGATGGCTACGTCACCTCCCGCTCACCCACGCAGCAAGAGGAGGACACAGCCTGGGCGGCGCTTGGGTGACCTGAGGTTCAATCTGCAGCTACACCTGCGACCATGGCCGAACCACTCAGGTTGGTGCAGCGCTAAAAAGGCGCAGACTCCTGGTACAAGGCAGAGTGCATGTACCTAATAGTGTAGTAGATCAAGTCACAATTCTGATTATTGACTCCGCCTTTACACATGTACTCAACGTCGCGTTTGCTCTCTCATAGTTCAGTTAGCATTGTTTTAAATACATAATCTGTAGAGAACAAAATTGCTACTATTACTGTTGCTGCGCTAATGACGCGCCTCTGTTGAGATGCTACGCAAGAGTCTTCGGGAACTATACATCTGCAGTGGCTGTGTGTATAGGATTACGTATAGTATAATGTAGAACCCTCTCCTGCATTTTCATCATTGGTGTTGATTTAGCTAACATGGTATCAATGAATTATGGCCCCACGAGAGCCGGAAAGTTTAGTCACTACTGTGACTGTACTTTAATAGTGGCTGTGATAAATGCCTCTTGAAGCTGAAGCTTTGCCCGCCACAGCGGTATTGTGGTTACGGTGATCGGCTGCTGACATAAAGGTCGAGGGTTAGATCCGGCCGTGGCGGTCACATTTCGATAGAGGCCAAATACTAGTGGCCCGTATACTGTGCGATGTGAGTGCACGTTTAAAAACACCAGATCGTTGAAATTTCCGGAGTTCTTTGTTGATCGAACGTGAGCTTGGACGTGTTGTATGTTCCTTCTTAACACCTCTAGGCTTCCCAAGCAACGCTTAGCGCCGCTGCTGCTCTGACAGGCAGCGCCATCTCTGGCAGAAAAAGAGAAACTGGGGCGTGATCAGCGAGCGTTTTCCCTTCTCTCCACCGCGTTGCCGCTCGCTTCCGTGCACGTGCAGAGCTCTCGCGGTGCACTTGCGGCGTCTCACAATGTACCGCGTGCAGTGCGCCTTCAAAAGGATCTCCAAGCTTGACTGGCGCTTACGAAAAGCGAACTTGATCAAATGAGAAAGGCTAACACGTTAAGGTGAAGAGCAGACGATCGACGACAACCACGCCCGATTCAAAGCGAAATGCATTTCCCAAGTCGCGATTACAACGTGTAGGACGTATACCTCGAGGTAAGTATCATTCTGTCATGTTAAAGATGAATAATGGTCCACATGCACTCCGAATGAAGCCGTACCACGCTATCGATGTTCTGCGGCGTGGACTACGAATCATATAATTGTTGTTTTGATATGGCATGCTTACAGTAGCAGCCGTGTACTTTCGTGAACAAACGTTTGCGGCGTGCGAAAAAAGATTATACGGCCATGGCACTGTTTCCTGAGAAGGTTTGAGTTAAGTCCTCTGTGCCGCTGGAGAATCACCCGCCGATTAAGACGCGAGGAAGCTAGCTGAGCTTTAACCACTGTGAAGCAAGATGAACTGCTCGCCTCGTTTTTTCGGCTCTCGTGTCATGCTTGCAGTCTCTTTTTATGATATCAACTTGACAGGTGTATAAAACCTGTTGCGCGAACGCGGCTAGAAAATCGCACAAAGTCAGAAGGGGGTTACTTGAAGGTTGCAATTGCAAAGCATGTATTAAGTGCCAGTTATATTTAGCGGCTTAAATATATATCATCCTAATAAAGTGACATAAACAAAGCAAACCTGCAGAACGATGTCAAAGCTTGCTTCAAATGCACAGACGTCCGTTCCGGCGTGTTAAAGCAGCCTTCCCGACGCGTGAAATGCAGGCGCCGAACTTCTGACAATGTGCGGAGTTCAAGTTGAATTCAACCAACCGCGCAACGCTAACGGTTATAACGCGAATGTGAACGTTCAACAACGACAGGTAGGTCTCACGAGCACGGGGAATCAAAACACAGAGTTGCTTCACCTACAACCGTAACTGGACTTTAACAATGCGAGAAGAGAGCGAGTAATCATTACTGTAGTCGCTGCGTGCATGCGCCCCGTTACTTACCGATTCAGGTAGTCGGAACGAACGAAAGAGATGAACTCAGACAGCCAAAATAGAAGGCGAGACAGCGCTGTCAGCTATCCACGCTTGCCGCCTTATTTCTCGTGCGACACGCCCGGGAAACCGATACAGTTTAACACGTGAATCGTGTGCCTTGTCTGCACTGTTGTGGCTGGCCACTAAACCGCAATACTTCGGACCACGCTTGCGCTTCCGCAGGTGGCTTCTGCCATCGTGGAAGTGCGCAGCTTCGCACAGCAAGCCTCTCGGTTCAACGTACCCAGCTGACGGCCTCCCAGTTACCCGCACCGAGAGAAGAACGCGTGCACACGTGCGCTACCGCTACCGTGAGAGGGGCTGAGTCGGCCGTGCCACGTTCCAGAGCTTTCCGACAGAGCCGCGGCGCGGCTGGCAAGGCGCTGTCTTCGCGCCGCAAACTTGACCTTGGGTTCCCTATAGTGCACAGACACATATCGTTTATGTGATGTACATCGTTTATATGGCACGTAATACACCGAATGGTATGCTGTATGGCAAAAGGGTGTTAAAAGGGTGTGTCGTTCGTCCGTTTGGGGACTAACGGGGCTTCAACAACAATTGATCCCTTTAAGGAATAACGGCACTGGCTCTAATAGTTAGTCCTCATGCAGTTACTGCTGCAAGCTTACTGTTAGTCCCCACAGATCACCTCAATGGACGAACATTTAGTCCTCACATTTACACCTTGCCGGGCAACTATTAGTTCCCACAGTTGCACGTCGCCGGGCGAACGGTCGGTCCACTCAAATACTCCATGCGGATGATGTTTTTATCCCCCAGTTCAAATGGTCCTTTAATCCCCAGGGATGAGTTTCTACAGTTACTATGCGCAAGGCTTGATACTTTTATTGCGTGTTTTTTTTTTCCGTGGTGAGCAACAAATGGCGCGAGTAGAACATGCTAAAAATATTTAGTCATGCGTGCTTCGCTGCTTTCGCAATCAATGCGACAACGAAAGACAAAAGTGAAACGGTGAGATGTTTTAGTTTTATTCTTCTTTATACATAGGATGTGCCTGCTTCTTTGAGTGAATTCACTGTAAAATGTAAAATACAGATCTAGCCGCGTTTTCATATCTCGTGGAGTCCTTTTCGTGAAGCTGCTGTAACGGAAGCGATAGATGACTAGCATTGCCCGCGCCTTCCCACACAAGAGCCTGCACGTTGTGGAGAACGGCTGCGACGTGCAAAACACAAAAAGATTGCAAATAGTTAGTCACACGTGACAGAGAGGATGAAGATGCAAGCACCTGGCAAATACGTGCAAGGTGAAAGAAAAAACACACATCTAAAATGCGGCATGCAAATAATTTGACCGTGACATCATACATAATCACACACGCATATCGAGGGACAAAGCGGAGCAGCCCAAGCGCGGCAGCCGCAGCCATCACGCCAAGGCGCCGCCAACGTGTCGGCGAGTTTGCTGCGAGCGGCGTCGTGGAGCTCGAGGAAGTCTGCCGCCGCCGCTGCCGCCAGCGAACCGGCGAACCTCGAGCGAGCGAAGGCGGGGCCGCCGCCACGAACTGCGGCGAACTCCTTGCGAGTGAGCGACAGGGAAGGCGATCAATTTCCACAGAGTTCCAAAGCACAGCCGAAGTCGGCTAGCTATAGCCCACGCAGCCTATGCGGTGCATTCCGAACGCGCGACATACAATCGGACTCGTTGTTGGCCACCGCATTGCGTTTATTTATTTACCTGTTATTTACATTACTCTCAGGGTGCAAACAGGCGTTACAGTGATAGTGGGTATTATAACAAAATGCAGTGAAAATAGAGCATAAAAATATAAAAATAATGAGAATACATGTTCAAACAATACTAGTAACTAGAAGGTCAAGATACAGTCAGTTAGTGTAGTCTTGAAAGTTGACGCGTCCTCAATGAAGATGATGGAGGGGGTTCTACTGGCACTGGTGCTTGGCAGAAAGGAGCCTAAAAAGAAAAAAAAACATTACTGCGGCAGAAAGGAATGATACTGATAATCAACACGTGACGATGTAGGAAGGTTTTGAGATGAGTTCCCGTTTGTGTGAATTATCTAGGTAATGCATTTTTTGTAAAGATTATAGCTGATTATGTTTTTGACCGGAGTCCCAAAGAGGTGACGCATACTCAGGCTTAGGTCTCATTAGTGTTTTGTGGAGTACTAATTTTTAATGGCACGGGGCTTAAGAAAAATTCTGCGTATGTAGCCGAGGCATCTGTTGGCATTGTTAGTGATGTATGCAATGTGCGCATGCCAAGAAAGGTTATTAGTTAGCTATGTTCCGAGATATTATTTCTAAAATGAAGCAAAACAGAAGGGCGAGCTAGTTGGCACTGATTCATTCTTGTATAATACAAGTGTTGTCCACTTTCTTGTCCTTGTCCTTTTTTCGCTCTCTTATACAAATATATTGATACGAAGTTACGTAATCAAGGTTTATGTTATTTACAGAATAGCCGAAACATGTGGATTAGTCAGAGCGATGCGAGAAAGGCACAATTTTGCATTTAGCAGGATTTAAGAACATTAGCCAGTGTGAGCACCACTTTGATATGTTATCTAGGTCTGACTGAAGAATAAAGTTAGCATGCTGATTAGGTATTTCGCAGTATAGGACACAATTGTCGGCAAATAGTTTGATGGAACTATTAATAACAGTGGGTAAGTCATCAATATAAATTAGAACTATTAATGGGCCCAGGTCGCAGCCTTGAGGAACGCCTGACTTTACGTCAGAGCGCGGGGATGCAGCACCATTAGCATTTACAAATTGGGTACGGTCAGTTAGAAAGCCAGTTAGAAAGCCATTCTATCCAGTTCAAAGGATTAGGGTCAATATTGTCACGGGGTCGTGACGTATACAGCAGTCGGCGTGTTCAAGATGAAACTCTCTATTTGGCCGAACTTGTGGCCGGGAAATGAAAACTCAAGCTACAGATATACACTCTGTACACTGATAGCGGCGAACAGGGCGTCGGCCGGCGATAAAACTGCTCAGCGCTAAGGCGTGTCGGCATTTATACATGCGGCATCGAACATTCGAACCTTATAGCTGGTGGCCGCGTTAGTTCCAGAATGAACTGAACTGTTTGCTTTTGCGCGCTCAAGCCTATATAAGAAGATTTTGAAATAATCTGGAAGGTTCCCAGACATTCAAACACGTTTTGCACAAGACAGTGTTTACATGTGTAACGGACCAGTAACATAAACATAGCAAAAGAAGTGCGCTTGGCAATATAAAAAGTACTGAGATTAAGAAGCAGTAATCGATGAGACACGTTGCCAAAAGATTTAGGAAGATCTAAGAAAATACAGTCAATAATAATATCTGGGGTTTAACGTCCCAAAACCACGACATGATTGAGAGACGCCGTAGTGGAGGGCTCCGGCAATTTCGACCACCTGGGGTTCTTTAAACGGGCCTCACACAGGCCTCAAACATTTTTGCCTCCATCCAAAATGCAGCCGCTGCGGCCGGGATTCGATCCCGCGACCTTCGAGTCAGCAGTCGAGTGTTATAACCACTAGACCACCGTGGCGGGGCTAAGATGCAGTCAATGACTTGACCTTTGTCTGAAGAGGAAGAAATGTTATGCATCAACGATATTAGTTGTGTTTCGTAGGAGTAGTTCTTGCGATACCAATGCTGAAATAAAGGGAAAAAAGAGGTGGATTAATAAATGAAACGAGATTAGAAAATATGACATGGTCAAGGATTTTACAAGGAGCGCTTGTAAGTGAAATGGGTCTGCGAGTGAGAGGAGAATGCAGGTTACCTGATCTCAACAGAGGCGCCACCTTCCAATCTGCGGGCAATGAGGAGCACTCAATAGTCTGGGTGAAAAGGAACATAAAAATACGGAGGAGTACACAGCAGTATATCTCAGATATTTAAACAATGAATCTACTTTGAAATGCCCGCAAAATCGTTATCAAGTGGAACCATCGCATAAAAAACTCCTTTTTGTACATGTACGGGAGTGTGTTAGTAAGGCAATGAGAAAATGATTTCGCAGAGGTGTCATTCAGAACCATGCAACATTCTTCAATGCTCATGGTGCAAGAATTTAACGACGAAGAGACGGTCTTAGCTTCACGCGCATTTTCAGGAATAAAAAGCTGTCAGGAAAAGAGTGAGCTACTCTTTTATTGGTCTTACATGCGCGATCACCGCAACAGAGGATCACTGGGCTGGCGTGTGCTCACATGCTTTTTTTAGGCGAAAGCGTCGTTTGGCGCAATGCGCGATCGCACCGCCATTAGAAAATCGCCGCAGAAAAGCGGCACACAACTTAAGTCGTCTTCGAAACTGTGAATGTGGTTGTATCAAAACCAAACGCACGCTTTTCCTACGTTCAGAAACCGAACGTCGAGGGGGAAATGACAAAATATCGCCGAAGTGCGAGGAAACGCGAACAACAGAGAGACAGCGAGGCAACATTGTGGCCCAGGCGAGTGAGCCGCACAGTCACCCCGCTGACGCGTCTTGAATGCGAGGAAGAACGTGGAACACGTATTGAACTGTAAAATATATACGGCACCATGCACGCGGCATTCGTGAACATGATGTGAAAGCTTGGGAACATTTCGCTACGCTCAGCGATAAAACTCTGCGACATAGGTGAGCGGCGAGTAAAGCTCTCGCGTTTCGATGTAAGAAGTTTCCTAGGTGCCCTGCTGGTTTGTGCACTACCTAACAAAATATGGAATTTAAATATATTCAAGCATACGTTTGCCAATGAAGGGACTCTAAGGTACCTAGGATTGAATTTTCTAAGGGGCAGAAGGCCTCTCGTAGATCTTATGCTTGATTCCCAACATGTGCATTGATGTCTGAATGTTAGAAGGATGTCTAGAAATTGCAACATAATGGATCCGGCACAATTGTGAATCTGCTGTGGAGGAAAGCATGCAGTCTCTTACAAGTAATAAGAGAGTGATAATATTAATAAAGTAAGGAAATCAACAACACAGCAAAGCATGCTACTGCTTATAAAGCTTTCAAGATTTTCAATGCTGATGTCAGAAACTTTATACTCTATATTGGAGTCATCAGAAAAAAAGGACAGCCTCTTTCATAGGGAATAAGTTGTCAATTTTTTTAAGCGAGGAAGCACCGTTCTTCCTTATTTAAGTGCTGCGTGCACGTAGCCTTCTAATAAGTGATGTTGTTTGTCGCAATTTCAGACAACGAGAATCCATCGGGAGATGTGGCCCTGCCCCCCGGTGGGACAAAGGCAGAGGAGAGCTGGGACAAAGGTATGTGCCATTATGTGCTTTGCTTCTTTGGTCGTTGTGCATTGTTAATCTGTTCACTCGAAGATCGCGAAGAGAGCAGTTCATTCGTACATATTTAGTGAGATAACGTTTAATAGAGGAAGGAGTTTTCACGTTTAGTACGTCTATGAATTTGAATCTACATGCCAGTGATTACTGCTATAACAATTATCACCGGGACACGTGTCCACACTTTTGTGTTACTGCTCCGCGCTTTTCCGCTGCTAGGCTGCACACACGCTGAGTTGCACTGCTTACGAGCGTCTGGCAAAGTAGCATTTCCTGAATATATTTCTTTACTACTCTCTGTCACTTTCTCCATATGTGTGCATGGATGGTTTTAGTTTTGCCTCTGGGCCACACTAGAGGCCTGGTAATTATCAATAGTTGTCTTATATCGCAAATCGCACTCAGGCTGTCAACAGCTCCATTTATCCAGTTGTCAACATTCCAGTTTATTTTCATCCAGTTGTCAACTGGATGAAAAGAAAGCCTACCGTACTGTACGAAGGTACACTTCCTGCGAAGACCTTTGTCGATAAGAAAAAAGCCGGAAGAAACTTGTTTTCAACCAATTGTTTTGTATCTCATATCTGAGTTTAAGCTGTATGGTGCACGCGCCTGCCTGTACCCTTAGAGTCCGTTATATTTTATACTTAAGGCTCGCACAGTTCGGCTTTGACCGCTGTGTCGACCACTTTGGTCGAATTGTTCCGAGAACACGTATCGGCGTGACCTCCTTTTACAAAAAAAAAAAAAATTATGGAAGCTTCGCCCTAGTACGTGCCAAGCCCTCGAGGAAGAGTGACCTGGGTGGCCCTTTTTTTTGTTTATGTTTCATTTTTCTCTTTCTTTGATCTTTTTCTTTCTCTTTCTCCCTCTTTCTATCTTTAGTTTTCTTTCTTCCCTTTCTTTCTCTCTCTCGCTGCTTTTCTCTCTTTTCTCTTCGTTTCTTCCTTTTGTTTCTCATATTTCTGCTCTTTGTTTCCAGCTCTCTGTTTTTTCTATCCTTTTTTTTTCGTTTCTGGTGCTTTCTGTCTCTTATCTCTCACTTTTTTATTTCTTTATTCCCTTTATGTCACTGTATATTATCTTTTTCTGTCTTTCTGTCTTTACTCTCTCTCTCTCTTTCACGTGCTCCACCTCGCCGAGCAGAGTTTTCGTTTAACCCTCGCACCTGCTGTGCCCGGTAGTGACGCTTGCCCAACTCCTATGACGATACCCCGCTTCGGTCTTTTGCGCGACTGAGCACAATTTTACCGCTAGTTTAAACAGCTTCGCTAGTAAAAAAAAACGCTGCTGTTTTGAAGAACCACCGAAATACGTAGCCTTATCTAAAGCCGATGTTGTTTCTCGCTGGGAAAGATGCCACTGCTTTTCAGCGTACGCAATAACGTCTGCGCCCCGCCACGGCGGTCTAGTGGTTATTGGCGCTCGACTGCTGACCCGAAGGTCGCGGGATCGAATCCCCGGCCGCGGCAGCTGCATTTCGATGGAGGCGATAATGTCTGAGGCCCGTGTACTTAGGGATATAGGTGCACGTTAAGAACCCCAGGTGGTCGAAATTTCTGGAGCCCTCCACTACGGCGTCTCTCATAATCATATCGTGGTTTGGGACGTTAACCCCAGATATTATTATTATTAATAACGTCTGCATGCAGCAGGAGTACTTCGTTAGGTGCTTTCTAGCAGTTTTTCCTAGCTGACGACAGTTTCCCTACCAATGGAGATCTTAATGTATTTGAATGATATTTGAGTGGTTCTATTTACTGTTTCATGTAGAAAATCTAGTGGTGTGGATTCAATTCCATTCTGGCTCCTACTTTAATTGTACGAATGCTTCCAGTGCTTCAGCATTTCTGACGGCCGAACACTTCACGGAAAAGCCGTCGCCCCTTCTAAGCGATAGCTTGACGGTGCGCGCGCCCAGTTTCGCTAGGAGCAAGGTTTACAGCGCTGCAGTACGGAAGCGTATGAGCGCAGGCATTCATACTTCGCGGGCGTTCTTTAAACATCGGTAAAACTCACCACGCAGGATGTTTGTTTCTGGATGCTTAAAACACCATTGCACTCTACCACGTACAGCCGTGAGCAAAAGTATACGGGCCATGCTCTCGACAGCAGATGGCTCGCGACTAGACGGCGAAGAAAGGGATTTCGGCTCGCGCTTCCGTGGTCCGTAAACTTTGGCTCACGGGTGTACCTCAACAAAGTAATACTTGTGGATTATAGTCTATTTAAAGGACCTCTATGCCACCGATGATATTCTTCTTAACATTTCAAGCAAACGAACGTAGCGTAGTGAAGGAAAAAGCGAAATTAGCGAGGCCCGCCTTTCGATCGTAAAACGCTTGTAACTCCGCTATGACGGCAACATTTCGAAAAATGCTCGTGGCTACCTGTTCGTTGTAGACTCC
The DNA here is from genome assembly GCF_013339695.2 of Rhipicephalus sanguineus. Lineage (NCBI taxonomy): Eukaryota > Metazoa > Arthropoda > Arachnida > Ixodida > Ixodidae > Rhipicephalus > Rhipicephalus sanguineus. The sequence continues at coordinate 87,840,853 of NC_051176.1, read as the reverse complement.
TGCACGACTGGAACACCATAACTAAATTTCGACCTCTGCGTGGTTTCGCCCTCTTCTTGGTTTGCAGCTCAAAATAGATTTACAGCGGTGGCGAAGGAAATCAAGATGGCGGTTGTCTGCCCACCCGAACCATGGCGTCTTCCTCCTCGTCTTCCCGTCACCCACGCTGAGGCGGTTGTTGCGTATCACTTTTGAAAGCGGTCATATATATTATTCTATTACAGAGTGAAATCGAAACTACGAAACTGATGTTTGGCGTGGCCCATTGTCCGAAATCCGCCGCATTGCTGGATCCTTTAAGCAATACCTGTACGTCACGAGTCCTTCATTTAAATTCGGATGGTATGTGTGGCCTCTGTTGCATAGTTTTTAAGGCCAAGTTCAAGTGTGTCAGCCTAGTGTAGGCGCAAACCATGCTGCCGGCTGATCAATGCAAAGGGGACTGTCGATCGGTGATGTCTAAAATTTAAGAGCCTTCGTTCTCAGGTTTGCCGTACTTTGTTAGACATCGTGGCAGAGTGTATTATTTAGATGATGTATGACTTTGGAAATTGAAATGACTTAATATTGGCGAGGTTGCAGAGGCATCACCTTCGTTTCTGCTCCCCTTGCTCGCAGCGTGCCCCGTTGTGTCGCTGTCCATCTGGGCGAACGGGCAGCGGCCAGCAGCGCTGGTTGCCCTGCCTCTTCAGCGTCCGCCGGAGCGGCAGAAGCACGCGACCGCTGAAACCGGCGCCGGTCGTTTTCGAGCAGCGCTTTCTGGTTTGCAGCACGCGCTCCGGCATGTGCGCTGACCGGATCTGCCGCGTCGGATAACACAAGCACCGCAGTCCGTAGCGTCGGGTGTATAGACTGTGCCTCGATCACCAGCCGGTGATCGAGGCACAGTTTTCCGTCTAAAACTGGCGCGAAAATACGGGAACCGTATTTTGTTGGCATAAAAATATGCTTGGTTTTATTGATTTGATGTGCACGTATTAAACAAAAAGATATTATTTGCCAGGGCTGGGCAGAGATACTCAGAAAAGTATTCCGGAATACAGATATCGAAATACATGAATTGGAAGCCTAAAATACAGATACTGAGATACATTTGCCTTTAACGTAACGGGATATTTCGGAGATACTTTTGCAATAAGAAAAAAGTATTCCGGAATACAGTTCCAGCGATACAGATACTAGAATACTCTTTTTATTTCAAGGATGCTCATACTACGCAGACACCTATTAGTGCAGCATAATGTTGTAATTAAAGTTACAGCGCATCGAAACGTTCAGTTCATTTATTTATTTATTACAGTACCCTCAGCGCCATTAAGACATTGCAGGGGAGGGGAGGCGGACAAAGTACATTATTAGTAATAATGACATAATTACAAGTATCAATTCCAATAAAAATACACTATTTCACAGCAACAGTAACAAGGATTGGACCCGGAAATCGACATACTTGGCGAACAAACTAAGTTATGCTAGAAATAGCACACTTCAAGCAAATCACTCGAATCACTAATGAACACCAGTGAATTGAGAAAAAGCATACATTTATTTTGAGGATCTGCTTTGCTGAGAAGGCTGCTGTGTAGGCTTCTCAAATAGGCTGTCTTCTAACATCGTCGGTTCAGCCTCAGCACAAGACTCACGAAAGAAAGAAAGTCTGTCTACCGCTGAAGGCGAGCACAAATTCGTGTTATAGTGAATAAATATCGCCTTCACAGCCGGATTGCCCTGCAGCGTGGCGATATCTCTTCTCGGGTCATCTAGATACCGAAACACTTCCGCCCTCACTTGGGTTGTTCTGACTGTTCAGAATCCGAAGTCGGTCGCCATCTTCGGAATCCTCAGCCGTCTGACCCTGTCGGCTTCAATGAAGCTTCCACCACCACCGACGCAACCAGCACCCATTTCAAAAGCCGCAACAGGCGAAGTCGGCTCCGGCGGTGGGGAAGCCTGATACCACAAAAGACCGTTTCACGCATGTAATCAATTAGGAACGCACCCTGACATTGGAGAGGTGGCTGAAAGCGCGTCAAAGATAGACATCTTCTAGTCACTTCCGCCGCGACTACGGGAACTGCTTTTGGAAGTGCCGCCGCTTTGGAAACTGAACGCACGCGAAGCATTGCAAAGCCTGTTCCAAGGCGGTATCCGCGCGTGGGGCCGCGAAGTAATGGCTTTCCACCGGAAAAAAAAATAGGCGTGCTGCACTGACCTTGAGAGACAGCGACTTTCGTCGGCAGAGGCCGACAACACTGCCCCCGCGATTCTGCCGTCCGCGGCGTCGCGCGCTTTACCACATGGACCATTCTGTGCTTGAGGGGAAACCATCGCCGCCCTATCTGTCGGCGACCGGCGGCGCGCCTTCGCTTGTCTTGGCACAAAAAAAGAAAAAAAAACGTCATTCCCCCATTGGAAACACGCCTCAACTCATTTCCGACACAAAAAAACAATGTAACGAGATACCTGTGTCCTGCATAGTATCGCAATACAGGCGATACATCGTAAATGTAATTCACTACTGAGATACAAATACATTTTTCAAATGTATCTCGATACAGAAATACAGATACTCAAAAGTATCTCTGAAATACTATCGCGATACTCTTGTATCGCGATACTGCCCAGCCCTGTTATTTGCCAAACCTGTCTCACAGTCTGCATTCCTTGCTGTCGCTATGTGCTCTTGTCTGCTTGAAGACAGCAACTGGCTTCCTTAGCGCGTGTATGGTTACGCTTCGTACATTCTCTCCGATCACAAAAGTAGGGGAGGAGAGGGCAAATGCGAATGCAGGAAAGCCCATGGGAAGAGGGGGGGGCAACAAACATAGGAGCGGGCATTGAGGTGAGCTGGCGAGCCCCATTGTGTAGGTGGAAGGGAAACACATAAATAACAAATAAAAATGGAGTAGGGGGAGGGGCACTCTGCCTGTGTCGTGGTTTGCATCGGGTCGTTAGCGTAGAAGAGGGGGTATTCCGCTGCGTTATCACGCTAGCATGTAAGCAGTAGCTAAATGTGATAACTCCGATGTTAGAAATTCTTGGAGAAATGCCTTAAGTCTCACTTGTTTTTGTTGTAGAGTCACTACATCGGATACATTCGATAGCTCCCTTTGAAACGTTTATCCTTATTCAATGGATGGCATTAAACATACCATTAAACTTTTACATGAGGGACGTAATGCTCGAGCGTTTTTATTTACTACGCCAATTTAAAGGTATTTGCAAGTCTTACATTTCAGGCAAGCACAAGCACTTGTTTGACGCTTCTGTTTTTCGTGTACTCACATGTCTTTGGAAGTTTCTACTACGTCGATAGGTGGCCCTTGTGTCTTCAGGAAACGCTTTTCTAAAGCATTTGTTGCTTGTTAATATTCGATAATAATTACAGAGGCTACTTGAGTACTTAGTTATAAATGCTAGCAGCCGGTTGGGCTGTGATTTTGTGCCTATCCTAGCTAGTCATGTTTTGGCATCTAACTTACACGCTTTGGTGTAGGGCTTGTTTATCGCGCCGTGGGGGTAATTTCTGTCATCTAATGATGCCTTTGAAATGCTCAAAGTGGTGAACGCACTCAGCGTCGTCGCTACAGATCCTTATTTTACGCCTCGCCTTTCCAACAAAGAACACTTGCTGACAGAGTCACAGGTGATGACTAGTGCCACTTGGCTATTGTTGGCTACTTGAGAAATGTGCTGAACTAGAAAAGAAAGCAGCAGAACTTGGAAGGCTGCTCACTCATTCGGAGTAGTGTTCACGAAATTCTAATCTAGAAATACAGGATGTTGTGAAGAAAGAAAATGAGGACCTCGCTACAATTCAATCAATCAGCTCCCTGTTCATGTTACGATGAGTCTTTCCACGCTGTTCCAGCTCGCATCCTTGAGAAAACAAACATACTTCTGCAGTTCAAAATTCAGAGCTAAACGTGACACTGCGCAGAGAAAAGCAAGGAAAACTAGTGTCCCGAAAGGATGCTTGAGACTACAATCGCCGTTTACGTGAAGGAACATCTGTGCCAAGCGTTGAAGAGGCTGCTTGGCATGGTAGTGAAAAGCAAATAAGAAGATAAACGGAAACGTGTGTGGACCAGCAACTGGAAAATGCATGCAGTGGAACACGATACCTCCGACGCTGTGCATATATAGGAAGAACGTGCTTGTACTGGGATTACGTCTGCTGTTTCTTGCGCTACTGGAGACACTCGCCGTGAAGCGCCCTGGAGTATGACGATTTCATCTGACTGCTTGGTTTTCAGTTTCAGCAAATCTCCAGCATTCCGTTCTGCACATGAATGCTTGATGAGAAGCCAGTAAACAAGAAACTATTACTAATTTTGAAAATCAATTCTCTTTCAAGTTCTATATTATTACGCTAACGCAAACATGCTACCATGACATCAGTTCTCCGCTGTACCTTGATGGTTATGATGATAACGTTTTAAATGGAGCTTATGGGCGAGGAAGGCAGCACTCTATTTCGCATGAGGAATAAAATGCAAACGTTATCAGAATTTTATAAAATATTACCACTGTGAAATTTTAGCTCTTCATCATTTGTCCGATATAACTTCTGCTTACTGAAATATGTCGCCGCAAACGATGTTCGGCTTGTGTGTGGTTGTGACAGAAAAATAAATTTTGTTCACAATACTGCTGTCATACTGATTTTTATATTAGACTTAAATCTGCTGGATTTGTACACGTAAATAGCACACCGACTCAAGTTAGGTTGTCTTCGGCTACATGTATATACATTATCATTGCGTTGATGATGATATGTTGTGATTACTGGCGGAAGGTACAGTGAAGGCGAAGGCTCGCCGAAACAACAGTTAGAGACTGATAAATGATAGTGTAAGGTTGCTCTGTTTACACAGTTAAGAAAATCATGACAGTGAAGTGAAACGGGTGAAATGAGCGGTTCCATGGATGAAATATACAAAATGCGAAACAATAAGAGGGCACCACTCCTTTGCAAAGACCCTTGCAAGCTAAGGCCTGCCGGGTAGTGCGTTAAAAATATGGTACTCCGGTAGCGTTGTCCCCCTTAGGAGGATGTGCAAATTACACAAAATGTGGCGGCGTCTTTTAAGAAGTTTAAAAGAGATTGATGGTCAAAGAGTAGTTCATGGCTCAAAAACATTGCATGATGTAACAGAATATTCTCACAATATGTTTTAAAAAGAGCTATTTTTCCGGCTCTATCTCAGGACACTGTAGTAGGACGTCAAGCATGGTCAGGGCCTCCCCACATCGACTACAGTTCGGAGGTTCACTTCTAGGCAAGATGTGGTTGTGCGTGCCACAAGTGTGTGCTCTTCTCCGTCTCGAGTATAGGACATCACCTAGACTTCGTAGTGGATGCCCATTTGCCTGTTATTCCCTTAATTAAACGAACCTTCTTGTTAGTCTCGGCACGTCGCAAGTAGTAGTACAACTTTATTTATAAGGGTTGGGATAAGGGGTCATGAGCTCGATGGGTGGGGCCCCAAGTCCAGGGCTCCACTGGCTACTGCTGCCTGCCTGACGTGACCCAGAAGCGCAAGCTGTACCTCTGGGTCAGAGCTGGCGAGCTGGGCCTCCCATTGCTCGAAAGTATTAGATAGGTTGTACTGGCCTAAAAAGGCATCTAAAGTTGGTGGTCGGTTTAGGCATCCCCACGAGATGTGATATAGAGATGGCGAGCCGCCACACCACGGACAGGCGTGCCCATACAGCGTTGGGAAAATTTTGTTCAATCTTTGTAGATTGGGAAAGACCCCCGTTTGAATCCTACGGAGGTCAATCGCGTCCTCCCCTTCTAATGATTTGTGGGGGACGCTGTATTTTTGTCGAGTGCCTCGCTGGTGAGCCAGAATTTCGCGAGGGGCCATTCTGGATGGGTCGTTGTCCTCCTCGTTAGTATTCTCCTGAAGTGTTTGAGGGGATTGAAAGTGCGGTCGAGGCTCTGCTCGGTTCGTGAGCCCTCGAGCAAGAGCGTCTGCACTCTCGTTTCCCTCCAGGCCTGTGTGTCCTGGACACCAGATCAGCCTGTAGTTGTTTTTCAATCTCCCGCCTAGGAATTTACTTAGCTTTATCGGGAGGCGGCCTTTTAAAAATAAACGGCACGCTTCCTGTGAGTCGGAGATGATAATGGTCTGTGGTTCCTCCCTTCGTTCTTGCTCTTTGATCGCAAGGGTAATTGCAAAGCATTCCGCCTTGGCGATCGAGGACGTGTACAGGGATGCACATGTCATCATTCTGTTATCGCTGCTGAGGACTGTTGCAACGGACCGTTTGAAGTTATATGCGGAAGCGTCCACATACAAAACATTTGTTTTGTTTTTTAATGTTTTACGGAGCCATCGCACTCTCTCCTCTCTGCGCTTTTTGTTTGTATTTACGTCCATGTTCTTGGGCAGGGGAGCGATCGAGATCTTGCCGCGGACGGGTTCCGGGATGTCTACAAGAACCTCGTCCAGGTTCTGGGGGTACGGTGGGAAGCCCACCCTAGCGAGTATCTCTCGCCCGGCTTTCGTCTGACTTAGACGATTTCTCTGCGCGGTCAGTACCGCTGTCTTTAGCTCAGGATATGTGTTATATATTCCGAGTTCTAATAACTTTTGAGTTGGTGTGCTTACCGGTAGTCCTAGGGCTACTTTGTAGGCACTCCTGATTATAGACTCGACGTTTTCTTCTTCAGATTTGTTTAGCGTGTGGAAAGGTAGACTGTACGTTATCTTACTCAGTACGAGTGCCTGTACTAATCTAATTGCGTCTCCTTCCTTCATTCCCTTTTTGTGGTATGTTATTCTCTGTATCATACGCGCGACTTGTTTCGTAGCTGATTTTAATAAGTTTATTGTGTGGTTTGCTCTTCCATTACTCTGAACCCAGTAACCCAGAATTCGTGCGACAGTTACCTCGTGAATTTTTACGCCTTCAATGTGTATATCTATGTTTCCATTGCTTCTGTATCTTTTTCCATGTACCCTGATGATTTCAGACTTCTCTGGAGCGCAACTGAGCCCGCTGGCCCTGGCGAAATTTTCAACTGCTGTTGCAGCCTCTTGAAGTGTCTGCTCTTTGCTAGCCAGGGATCCACGCGTTGCCCATAGGGTGATATCATCCGCGTATAGGGTGTATTTCAACTGCGGTACGTCATCCAGGACTCGCGCGAGTCCTATCATGGCGATATTGAAGAGCAGGGGAGAGATTATGGCTCCTTGAGGGGTGCCTTTATTTGGCATCTGAAAAGGTTCCGACGTCACTTGCGCCACGCTTATTGTAGCTCGCCTCGCTGTGAGGAAAGCCTTTATGTAATTGAACGTGTTTTCCCCACATCCGATGTTGTTTAATTCGGATAGGATGGCCTTATGCGAGATATTGTCAAAAGCTCCTTTTAGATCAAGGGCTAGTATTAGATGTTCGCCTCCCTTGGGTATGGAGCTCAGAACTTCCTCTTGTAATAGGAGGAACGCGTCCTGAGTGGAGAGGCCGCTGCGGAAACCCAGCATAGTGGCTGGAAAAAGGCCGTTGTCCTCTATGAAGTTTTGGAGCCGAGTGTGAATAACCCGTTCAAAAAGCTTCCCCATGCATGACGTCAAAGATATGGGTCTGAGAGCCTGCAGGGATGGCTTCTTCCCGGGTTTCGGTATCGTGATAATTTTGGCTGCTTTCCATTCATCGGGTATCTTCCCTTTGAGCCAATAATTGTCATTAAAATGGTTCGTCAGTGCCTCTATGACCTTATCGCTGAGGTTCCTGATCATTGCATTTGTAATTTGATCTGCACCAGGGGCACTGTTTCTCTTGGCTGCCTGAGCTGCCGCAAAGACCTCTTCTTTGGTTATTGGGGCGTCGAGCCTCTCGTTTATTGCACCCGTGTAGTTCATTTGAATCCTGCAATTATCGGCATGGTCTCCTATGTATCTGTCCATAATTGCTTGTATTAATTCCTCATCCGTACCCGGAAAATCGTGCGTGATTCTTTGTAATGTTCTGCTCGTCGCCGATTTTGAATTTTCCGGGTTGAGCATGTTCCTCAAGATGGTCCAAGTTTTCGCAGTGCTCAGAGTGTCCTTTAGCGAGCTGCAGAACTGGATCCATCCCTCTGTTGCAATTTTGCTAGCATATTGATTCGCCTCCTCTGCTAAAGCAGCGATTCTGCGGAGAATGTTTCTATTAAGCCGCTGGTTTTTCCACCTTTTCAGCAAACGGCGCCTGCTCTCCCACAGGTGAAGAAGGTGCCTGTCGACTGCAGGCGTCTCTGCTGTTCTTGTGATGCGTTTAGATGTTTGTTTGTGTGCTGATATTATGTATTCTGACCACTCCCCAATCTATTCCGGTACGGAGTCGGGTGGGGGATCGCGTCGTCGGAACCTTTCCCAGTCAGCGATCACCACATCACCTATGATCCTGCGTAGTTTTGGAGTCGAGAGGGAAATGCTGATTATGTAGTGGTCACTGCCTAGGTTCTCTTCGAGGTGTGTCCAGTTAGTGTCCTTAATATTACGTGTGAACGTGAGATCTGTGAATGTGTCTCGACTTACGCTGTTACCCAGCCTGGTAGGTGTGGTGGGGAGAGTAATTAGGCTCAACCCTAGTTTGGATACGGCGTGTTCGAGACGCGTTCCCTTGGGAGAATCCCTCGGATAACCCCAAGTGGTGCTGGGTGCGTTAAAGTCGCCCAACACCACAAGTCTGTCTTTCGCCCCTGCAATTCTGACTACCTCTGTAAGGAGTTCAGCAAACTCCTGGTTTTTATCTCTAGGAGGACTGTACAAATTTAATATAATGGTTTTTGCCCTCCCTCTCTTCAGAGGAAGGAGGCTAATTATTTGATGATTTATCTGTACACTTTCTATATGTTCCACCTTTGCTGCAATACTTTTGCTAACCAGCGAGGCTACGCGGGGATAATTTTCATCTTGTAACCAATAATACCCCTGCAGTTTGACCATCTTGGGCCCAACTTCCTGCAGGCATATTACGTCTGGCTGAATCGGTGCCGAGTTCATGTAACTTTGGAGTGCTGCAGCGCGCTTGTGAAAAGTGCGACAGTTCCACTGCCAAATCTCTAGTTGTTCTGCCCTTTTCATACTATTTTTGGCCATGCTGCATGGTCGTGTCCGCGCTGTCGCGGCCCGTTTTGGATGGTTTGTCACTAACTGGGGTGGAGAGGGGGCGTTTGTTCAGTGACCTCTGCAAGCCTCCCACGGCTTCGTTAACATACTGCCTCTGAATTTTCAGTTCTTCTCCGACGAACGTTTTAATTTCTGCCATGAAATTGGCTAAAAGTTTCTTGAAATCAGCTATGCTTTCCCTGTTTTTTAGAACCTGAGTCTGCACTTGCTTTATTAGTTCACTGCTTTGCGATTGGGTAGTGGACGTTTCCTCGCCCATTCCTTCGCTAGTTTCTGTGGTTTCCCCAACGTCGGTTGCACCTCGCGCCTCTTTCTTGCCCTCAGTGGGGTTGCCTACCGACCCTGAGCTTTGTAATTTTTTAATTGCATTTTCAAATTTTGTCTCCAATGATTTGATTGCCAGTTTATACTCTTGGCGTTCTGCTGCCATTTGATTCCTAAGCTGTTTAATTTCTTGTGTTAATCTTTTGTTCTCCTCTATAATTTTCCTGTACTGATGGAGATCACTTAGTGGAGCATTGGGAGGCGCTGGACCCGCCCAGCTCACCTTGTTTAGTTGGTTGGCTCGTTGTTCCTCAGTAGTCAGGTCAGCTGCTGCTACTTCTTCCTCTCCTTTCCCGGCATGGGTGGAGCTTTTCTCGCCGCTGCTACTTGATGTTTTCTTCAAGTTTGGTTTGCCAGGGGCCTCCGCCGGTATGCTGCCGTTATTTGGTTGTTGCTGGGCGCTTGCCCTTGATCTCGATCTTGATCGCGATCTGGATCTGGATCTGGATCCCTGCCGCTTCTGTTGCGTCACATCCTCTCGGTCCGAGTTGAACCAGCGAGGAGCTTTCTGCTGTTGTTGCTCAAGTTGGGGGAATTCCATCTCCGTGTAGGTCCATTCTGTTTTTCTTCGAGGCATCTCCACCCTTGATAATCGGGGAGCTACATTTTTCAGTTTCTTTCTGCACGATCTGTCTCCCGTCGCGTGCTCCTCACCGCATATGGCGCAGTTCGGGGTACATTGGTGCCCTTGGTTAGGATCAGATGTCCCACACTTGGAGCAGACGTTGGCGTTTGGGGTCGGGCACACATCGGTTCGGTGTCCAGTAGACCGACAGATCTTGCAAACTTGTACGGTAGGCTTGTATGGGTAACAGATAGCCTCTGCACCCATGAAATAAACGCACCTCGGGAGCACGTTGCCCGTAAAGGTTATTATTGCTGACTTCGAAGATCCCAGCATCCTGGCTCTTTCTATATTCACCCCCTGCGTCCGTATTCGTAGGTTTGCCATGAGGTCGGCCTGGGTGGTTCCCGGTGGCAATCCATGAACAATGCCTCGCAGGACGTCCTCTGGGTCGGCCACGTACGCGTTGAAGGGGTGGATCTGTCCTCTGATCTTTAATTGGCTGATCTCTCTCAGCATGCCCGCCACTTCTTCGCGTGGTGTGGACATTATTACGATGTTCGATCCGGGGTGGACCCGCAGTAAAAAGCTGTCCCCTCCAAAAGTGTTCCGGCATGCCTCTATTACTGCCATAGAGAGCTCCGTTCCGAGTAGATTTTTCACCATGAGGCCCTTGTGCGGTCTCAGGATAACTTTTATGTCTTCCTTCGGGAGAGGCGGTGGGCCGCGGCGTTTCCTGCGTCGGAAATCCCCCTTGGCTTGACTCTCCCCTGCTGCGTCCACGGGCGGGTTGCCCGGTGACTCTTCATTTTTCTTTTCCATTCCCTTCTCGGGCTCTTTTTGGGTTTTTTTACTGTTCTTTTTTCGTCTGCGTGAAAGAACGGTGTGCCAGCCGTCCTCCGTCCACGTACGAGAGAGACCCTCGTCGTCGTCTTTCTCATTATCGAGAGACGCGTCACTGGACGCCCGCGCTTCGTTACTTGACTCCGCCTGTTGTGAGACGCTACTCGCGTCGTTTGGATGATTCTCCGACTCCCGAGATGGGCCGGGAAGTTCTTCGTCGACTTCCATGTGGGCGAAGAATCGTTAGGCGTCCTTATGCATGCTCAGCAGATTCAGGGGAACGGAACTGCCTCCGTTTTCCGCTGCGCTAGGCATATATAGTCCGATAGTGAGGTAATTGTCGCTCACCTTTGGCTTCTGACTTGACCAGAGAATGTCCAAAAAAGTGCGTTGTATGGTTGTTAGCCAGCCCACGCACACACACTCGTCGCCACACCCCGCACGTGCGAGCGTCCCCGCGCCGCCGACCGAAACCGGTGTTAGGGTGAGCTGCGTCTGTGCACCTAGTTCCTTCCGATGTTGTTACTTTCTCGTGAAGCGGGTCCAGGTCCCAGAATTTGGTGTCCTTCGAATCCTCGCAACTTCACAAAAAAGAAGATGGACTTTTCAGGTGGGCTTGGGTGAAATTTCCGCATGAAAGCGTTTCAAGAAGCGGAGCGCAATGTGAGCACGTCCTCACTGCTCTACGCCACCTGGTGATTTCTCGGCACGTCGCAAGCACTTCCAGTAGAGTATAAGCATTTTATGTAAAACGCTTTTTCATGTCATTTAACTGCAGGCACAGCTAAGCATGCTTTGCAAATGTCTGCGCGGACGGATGTGGCCAAATGGTCAGCCAATACATTGCCTTTGATGTCCTGGTGTCTTGGCACCCAGCAAATGACGACCTGCTGCTTGGAAACGTAAATGACGCGCGAAATTCAAAAGAAAGAAAAACGGTACAATCGAAGGGTTTTTGTGCTTTTTGAGAGATTTCAAGGCTTTTACCGCACTACACAGTCTGCGTATGTAACTGCCTTCGGTATATTTAATTATTTAATGTTTTTAGCAGCTGCAAATATCGCGTAACCTTCGGCTGTAAAGATGCTTGCGTTAGGATGCAAACCTCCGGCATCGGAAAAGGATCGGCCGACCGCTGCGTAGGATATCCCATCATAAGACTTCGATGCATCTGTAAAAATTCAGGACGATAATGTTTGTGCTGTAGTTCTGGCAAGAACTTATACATGGATGTGCAACAGGAGCACGCTTCGTAACATCTACAAAAGGCAGATTATGCCGAAGAGCTTGTGTTCCATTTTTACATGTAAACGCTGACCCTGCAGTTAAATGTTGGGGTCCCGAAACAGGCCTGTTTGAGATGCGGCGCATCTCTTGCTCGGGGGTGTGTCCCGCGGCCTTGGCCTTGGCGTCCGCACTCACACTACGCATGCGCCTCTCCTCCTTCCCTCTCTCCAACAGCTGCGCGTTACTCTCTCCACTTCTCTACTACCACCCGCTTGCGCTTTTCCTGCGTTCTCGCTTCTGCTCTCGCGGCGCATGCGCTAACCTCCTCCTCTAAGCGGGTAGTGCGCTGCGCGCGTTCAGTGCAGCGCTTGCTTCACTTGACTCCGCTTGACTCCGTTGATGCTTCCGATGAAGTGTGATGGAAGCAAGTCCCGTCAGTGAGTGGGCTGACGCAAGCACCCGTCAGCATCAGCCCAATTACGCCCACTCAAGACAAAGCTGCGAAGCGAAGGGCACGCGACGCTGAACGCAAACGCTTGAAGCGAGCGGTGGACCCTGAACTTCGTGAGCACGAAGCAGCTTCGAAGCGTCAACGTCGAGCTGCGGATCCTGAGCTTCGAACCCGTTAATAACGATCCGCGATGCTCCGCATCACCCTATGGTTCCCCTCCGGAAGATGATGTAATTTTTTTTTCTAGAGAATTGGACGCAGGTTCCTTTTTGGCGATTGAGCGTGAATCCCTTGTCCTCCAACCATTTGGGCTTCTTTTTCAGACGAAGCTGAATCTGTCGCTCACAAATCACTCGAGTAGTTTTTATGATGCAAAGACACAAGTTTTTTAGACTATTCTTCTTTGTGGGTTTTCTATGCCGGGTGTTTCAAGAAATGTGTCCAAAACCCCAAAACATCAGGTAAATACGATATTTCTTCAATGAATTCGCAATTACTTCTATAGCCGCAGGCATCTTAAAATGGCAAAAGACATCATTTGGGACAGTAATTAAGAAATTTAAATTACATAACATTTTAATTAGTGGAGTTAGGCGGTTATGTAAAACGGGAGAATTGAAGTCCTTCAGGCGAAGAGCCCATTGCAACTTTCAGGTTTCGGAAAAGTGGCCTGCACTAATAACTGCAAGGTGATGAAATTCACCCAGATTCAGCGGCGAAACCTAAACTCGGAAGACAGCAACTGCCATATTCTTCTGAGACGTCCAGAATGAGTGAGGGTCGTTATATCAACAATCAGCCGACTTCATTTTTTCGGTATGCGGGCTGCGCTTGCAGTTATAGCACGCTTGCCGCACATACATTAACGAACGCGGAAGAAGAACGCTCTGTAATCGTTGTCTTGAACAGTGACGTCTCTCTGGTCGTCCGGTTGTTCGGTGATTCGGTTTCAATTTCGCTTTTGAATTTGGTTGAATTTCATTACACCGCAATAATTACAAGAGACCACTTTTTCTATACCTCAAAGCTGCGATGGGTTCTCCGCGTGAATTTCAATTCTCCCATTTGACATAACCGCTAACTCCGGTGCTTAAAAAGTTAGTTCATTTAACATTCTAATTTACTTTCCCAAATGATCTACTTTACGATCTTAAGATGCCTGCAACTACAGAATTAGCAATTGTGAAGGCAGCGAGCAAATATCGAGTTATCCTGATTTTTGAGGGTTTTGGACAAATTACTTGAAACACCAGGTGTATATACACACTCATATAGATTTACGGGACGCGATGGCGACGGCAAGAACCCGCTGAGGGTGTTTATATAATTGCTTTAGCAATAATAGTGGTACAGGGAATCTGTAGGAGCCAACATTGCGCCAACTAGATTTTTTCTTCGTTAAGACAGCAGCCCGAAGGAAAAAGAAACAAAAGGAAGAGGCGGCTAGTGAGGAGTGAGTGCTTGGCGTGACAGGTGGGAATGGCTGGCGTAATACAGGAGGGGAGCAAGGAAAAGGGGAGAGGGATTCAGAGGGTGAATATCTGTGTTGCTCTCCTAATGAGGAGACTGGAAGAATGCATTATGCTTCTAAATAGTGTTATTGCTGTCTTGCATAGAACCCGAATCATAGAATGAGCACCAACTGGAAACAAATATTTAATCGAAAGCACCGTGTCAAAGAAAAAGAACTATTCGCATCAGAGAGACTTGAACGTGTGACTGGTCCTTGTTTGATCTTTAGGTCGCCTAGACTCAGCAGCTTTCTTCGAAACGTTCATGCCAACTGACTCGAGTGCGCTCGAATTGTAAATGTGATATGACTGTAGATCTTATCTTTGTGGGAGAGCAGTAGTTTCACTAAAATACAGGAAACTTGACGTTACCGAAAATGTGACCTGCTTTGTTGAAATGCGGTGCCACTGCCTCCGATGCTTAGCCGTTTCTGCATGATGCCCGTGTAATCTGATATTAAATTGTTGCCCCCTTTATTCAATGTATTGAATGAGACACAGTCAGCCTTCCAGCGTGTAAAAAAATGGCTGGCTTTCGCGTAATCGAGAGCAGATGTAAGGATGAAATCGCTACCGACAAAGCAGATTGCTTGGAGGTGATAATAGCCACACTCTTAAGGGGGGACGCGGCGATCGAATCGCGAAAATAGCTAAGAAAGTAAACTTTTGGAAAACACTTGTTGTGGCATCCGCGGTCTCTTATTTACGCAGTATCTAAACGATCACGCTGAAAACGCAACTGCAACCAAATTTTTGTTGTCCATTTTCTCAAAAGATATTTCTGTACGTTATCTTGGGCTCGTTGGTGCATCGTTACTTGAAATACTTGGCGCAAGGTTGCAACTGAGAAGAAACTTCTCAGTTGCAACCTTGCGCCAAATATTTCAAGTTTTTGCTGCCTGCCACTTCGCTTGTGCAAAGCATAGCACAACTATGGCTGGACCGATTTTTATGCTGTTTGTTTAATTGTAATTCATAGTCCGTGCTGTACTTCAACATTGTCTTGAAATTTTCGTTTAGACTTTCATACTTTTCTGATTTCATAAATACTGCAATGCACGATCAGATGGGACACATGCATTTGGATGTAATGTTCAGCAGAAAATTATTAGAGCTGTAAAAAAATCCAACACTGTCTATAAATGAAAACATTATGTGAGCAAAGATACAAAGCAGTGGCAGCCTCCTAGCATGTTTCATGACTGTGCCACGCTTTCCACCAGCAAGGAATTTGTAAATTCTTATAAAACAAGAAATAATGAAGATAATTTCATCAAATTTTACTGTTGCCTCTTTAATATGATTTTCAGTGTACGTGCTAAATTTCAGCACTCTGTGTCAAGAAACAGAAAAAGTTACTAACGATTCTCGCGTCCCTCCTTAAAATGGCTATAGTCCATGTTCACATGGGCATACCAACCCGTGCTCTGCAATGGTCCGTATGCACGCGATTGCTACCTGTTACTTGGAGGCGTAAACTTTTGGGCATTGCCAAACGTCCGCAGCAACGATGCGACGTAGGCCTGAGAGCTTACTCAGCAGGAACGAACCTATTTTGAACTAAACCTGATGGAAGTCTCCTCTCGTCCAAACACAATACGTGCGGTGTGGTCGTGCAATGTGGCACCATCGTCGGAGAGCAGCGAAAGTTATTTACCCGCGCCAGCCTCCGAGCACGGATAATTCGGTCTAAGCACCAAGAGGTGAAAATAAATTGTACGGTTGCGTGTACCTGCCTTCCGCAAGTTGCTATTATCTGCTCTGAAACGTCACAATTGGAAATCGCAGATGGAACGTCCGCGAACTAGACGCTACAACTTGAGCGATATCGTGAACAAACATTAAGAAGAACTCGGAAGCAATATTTTTTATAACCTCTTTAGGCAGTAAATAGCGTAAGTAATGAAGTCCATTAGAAAGGCGCCGTTCCACACGACGCTCTGTTTTAAATGCTTGGTCAGATGCCAAGATGCTTTCATTGTCTCTGAGTGCCTGGATATCTGCTTTCATTGCCCGCATAACGGCACTTGCTTTCGGCGCAAGGTCACTTAAAGGCCGCCGACAACGTTAGCTGAAAACGTTCCATGCTCATTAGCGTTTCGACTTGTGCAAGTAAATCTAGATTTTACGTGGTGGAGCCTGTTGCGGTGCTTTCAGCTTTACAGTCTCCCTAAACCACCCAGAGGTCAAAATTCACTTGTGGTGTTGTCTACATCGAACACGTAGCCTTGAACGTTTTTCGAAGTGGTGCCGTGTTCACGCGACTGAGGATCCAAAAGAGGGCCCTCGCTCGTTTCAGTCTTCCTTCGCTATGTTCTCTTTGCGGTTCGTCTCTTCTGCTGGTCGAGTGCTCTTCTTCACCGTGCGAGGAGGAAGGGCGGTGAGCACGGGCTTCTGCGAGCAGACAGAGAGGTTCTTTTTGTGGATGACATGAGCAGACGGGAATGTTGATGTCATGGCGAAAGCTGAGGATAACCCTAAGGCTTGGAGAGGAGAAGAGCTTGTTTCTTGGAAATTGTGGGCGGCCGCGGGTCGTAGCGCTGCCGTATTTGGCATTGTTGATCGTGACGCCATTTGGGACTGGATGCGCGCATTTGCTTGAAAGTTTCGGAGGTGGGTTAGGAGCCCCTTTAAAGTCATCTTGAAGGTGATAGCACGCATTACATGTGGGGCGTGAACACCCTGCTGTGTCGGCGACACACCGGAGGCACACATTTGCATCCGCTAAAAGCTCTCGAAACTTTACATTTCGTCGATAGATGAGTCATGGTGCTTCTCAGTGCGGTTTGCAAGGCGCACATTGCTTGATATCTTGCGACAGTATTTACGCAGGAACTTGGTTGTGATAGCCAGCCCGACATGCGTTTAGCCAGTCCGACATTTATTCCTTGCTTGCAGTGTCGCGCGTGACGACTTGTGCTATCTATGTATTGTCGGCGATCTCTCGGGTTTCTGTAGAGCCTCTACTTTAATTTTCCTTTGTCTATAAATAACCATCGTGCCGACGAAGTTATTATCACTAGACAAATGGGGCACTGGAAACTAAATATATGTTTTGACGCCTGGTGCGTTCTACGCTTTTGTCACGCAATTTTCAATGCGTGAAGGACAGTCCTCGCACTACATGACATTCGTATAGGGTTTGCTCCGAAACAGTTTCAACCACTGGGTTGTGGTGCAGAACCCAGCAGAAGCCCTGGGTTCGATTCTCGTTCTAATCGAAGTTTTTTATTATTTATTTCTTTATTTGCAAGTATCTCGAATTTTCGCTCACGGAAAACGCCAATTTTTCGCTCGCAACCAACGACGCCGACACCGACGCCGACGGCAGAATTTCTGGGAAACGAGCTCTTTGACACTTTCGCGTTAAAGTGTCCGCATATGTCGGCGAAAAGGGACCTCGTACGCTAAAGGCAAACATTTGTATGTAGTAGGTACCTTCCAATCCAAAATAACTAAATGCGAGGACTGATTTAGTAGTCAGAGGTAAACGCCAACCTTTCGCGCTTCCTTGTTTTTCCTTGAGCGACTTCGAGACAACTGCAGTTCCTTCATTATTATGCACATTTGTGTACAAGGACCAGGTATGTCATCCTGCCACAATGACATGATAAGAGAGCGGTTGTGTTTCGTTAATGTAGACTGTAATCCCAATGAAGTGAGTTGTATCCTGAGCAACGCTTGGAAGGGTGAATGATATGCTCGTTCAATTGTTTAGTAATATTGTAAGTGTGTTCTTGAATATTGTATGTCTTCCCATGGTAGGGGTGGAAAGTACCCCAATACGCTCAAGCCTTACGAATATTCAAGAGCAGCTAGAAGTAGCCGGCTTCTTAATTAATGTTCACGCAAAAAGGCGGGACTTCAGATTCGGTACTTCAAACTACCTGGCAAGAAAGTGGTACTTCAAGCTCCTTATCTATAAGATGCGTGCTGTACACACTTACTGTACTCTCGAGTTGGTCGGAATCTAATTATCGATAATCGGTATAGTTAGTGAGTTATCGGGGAGCCTCGTATCATTTGCCGCGTCAGGGATGATTCGGTTCTCGATAGTCTCCGCTTATCCAGAGGTTGGCCAGCTAGGTCTGCACAGGCAAAACATTGCCGTCAGCTGTCACTGTCCCTGCTGCAAATACATAGGCTGTAATCGAAATTTTTCACCGCTGTCATGGTTGCCCTTGACTGTCCTAAGGAAGCTATCGACATGAGGACAACACGTACCGACGTAACTTACTGTTCACTTCATGCTTGGAGTATATTCTGAACTTATACGATGGCAAAAAATTCAACCAGCTCCGCTACGCGGACACCGATGAAACGTCGAAGCCGGTGGCATTTCCATCGTCAGGCTAACGCGTTTCTATGTTTTGCAAGACTTTCAGATACGTTATATTACTGCTATTTATTCAACTCTTTGTTAAGCTTTCAGGTGGTGGTACAGTTTTATTGCATCTCGACCATACCACTTTTGTACACAGGTTTACAAAGAAGCATTCGCTTATGACACTCCGATATGTTCTGTCATTGCTGTTTATTGAACAATCTTTGTTAAGCTTTGAGGTGGTAGTATAGCCACCACCTTTCAGAACCACAAAGTATCACGTCACAGTAGTGTGGCTATGGTAACGAGCACGCCATTTGTTTGGATAACGGTTGCCTTCTCCCCTTTTAGTGGAAGCTGTGTGTAGTGGGACTTACCGAATTTCTGTGGCGCACACACTCTTATAATGATGATAACTTTCTGATAGGCCGCACAGATTTATGCGGCACAAAGCCGTTTGTTGGGCTAACTGTTGCCTTCATGTTTAGTGGACCAATGTTTAGTAGTGGCATTTACCCAATGCCTGCGGCGCACACCCGTTTATCGTTTATCGTTTAGCGTTACCACGGATCACGGACTTGAAAGGCTCGACCAAGAACAGATTTGCTGTTAAAAAGTTGCTGCCAAATACAGGTATTCTCCAGCTCTTCATTTCAATCTCATGAAGGGTTTCTTTAGCCTCCATAAATTAAACCCTTAAGAGGTATCCCTATGTAACCAAATCAAGTCAGCTTCTCTACAAAGCCTAGCTCCTTTTAACAGCGAATCTGCTTAGGCCGGCCGTAAAAACTAGAGAGACGTAACCAGTAATTGAGGAATGCTTTAATAAATCGTCGAGATTAATCCAGTTACAAACACCGTGGCCGCAGATTTCAGCTTCGCTGAAGCATCTTTACGCAGTGCTTCAGCGGTCCGTAGAACGACAGAATACTAGGGAACGGGAAAGGCAACGGCGGTTGCGAGAAGACCCCGAAACAATGGAAGCCCTGCGCGAACGACGTCATGTCTCTAGAACTATGGTAGGTACGACCGTAGTTTCAGCGCCAGTTCCTGCCTCTGGAGTTTGGACATCCGTGTCGTGTCGGTGACTGTCTGTGGTTTAACTCGAACCTCTCTGGGCTGAGAAGCAACCTAGAAGCAACCTGATTAGACTTCAGAATCGTCCAGCTTCGCCTTTTCAAGCATTGCGCGACTTAGTGCAAGCTTCGCCATTTTTTATTCATGTACTCTCCATGTTCAGTCAAAAAACTTGGAGGTTGCTTGAGCTTCTCCTTCAAGTGTAGAGCGCGATAGCGTAATCGGGCCGCGTGCTCATCGCATTCTCAATTGCTAGACTGGCTTCGGTTCTCGGTGGGTGCCTCAACCGCGCAGGAAATGAACGACTGTGCGCGTAACATTGGCCGTTTCAAACAATCCTAGAATGCCTACTGCAAGTTCATTTGTTAAGTGCCCACTACGCCATAATTCTTCCTTTTCCTAATCAATGAAGGGTCAACTACGCGCCCGTAAGGCAGCACCCGAATCTACGAATCTGCTCAATCTGTTGATGCTTTTCCACCTGATGATGATTACATATCTCAGAGCGCTTTGTAATGGCTGGACCTTGAAAACACCAAGTTTGTTGCGCAATTGACATGTTCTGACGCCTGGCGCGCCAGGCGTCAAAACATGTGAATTCTACGCTTCTGTCACGCAATATTACATGCGTTAAGGAGACTCCTTCCACTACAGGATATTCATATAGTCTTTTTTTCCGAAGGAGCTCCAAGCATTAGCGTAGCTCTATGGTTCTCGCTCAAACCGATTATTTATTTATTTTTTTGCATCTCTCTCGAGTTTTCGGTCACGGACAAGGTGATAATTTTTCGCACACAGTGAACGACAGCGACACCGGAATTTCTGCGAAACAAGCTCTATAACGCTATCGCGTTGAAACACACTTCGTTGCTTTCTTCACTTGAATGATACCTACTAACGAAACTTACGCGCTCATCTCTCTTGTTATCGTGAATGTTCCTCGATGGGCAAATTCTACGAAGTACAGAAAGACAAAGAAGAGGAGCGGGCCTCAGAGGAAATCATCATCAACATGCGCGGCTCGCGCACTACCCTCGAAACAGCAGCGTTCTAGAAGAAAGGGTGCGCAAGCCATCCAGAACGTCTCTTCGAAGGTTTCCTTCACGGTGGTTTCCTGGGAGGATGCGTACCTGGGACCTAAGGAACGCGTTTATGGGCTCCCGTACTTCGATGATGGAAGCTCCTTGACCTTTTACTGTCGACAGCCTGCCGACTGCAATGGGCGACGGCTACGTCAGCTTCAGCACGCGCCCGGAGCAAGAGTTGGAAAATAACGTAGGCGCCTTGTGTCATCTGGGGTTCGTTCCTGGATCGAATGCCAAGGAACGGACCGCCGTCGCAGCGCCGCACAGGCACTGGGCTACCTGGCCTTTTTCGCTGTCGGCCGCGGCCACAGCCAATTCGCCCGGCACGATGCAGCGTGCAAGTCCCGCCCATCGGATTCCAAGGGCACAGCTGCTGACCATGGCCGAACCACTCAGGTTAGTGCAGTGCTAAATAGGCGCAGCCTTCCCGGCACATGGCAGAGCGCATGTACACAGGCGTCCACTGTTAAAGGGAACATCGGAGCGTGTGGCGGCAGCTCGGCGCCACCGCCGGCCAGCGGATGCAACGAGATTAGCGCAGTCGCAGTGCGCGCTGTGAGTCGTGCTCTTTCGTCGTCTGCTGCCGTCTGCTTCCGCGCTGCGAATCGTCGCGAAGAGAACCGCTGACGCGGCGAAAGAGCACCGGGCACCGTGCTCACTGCGTCTCCGCGAATCTCGTTGCAGTCGACGGTCGGCGGTGGCGCCGAGCTGCCGCCACACGCTCCGATGTTCCCGTTAACAGTGGACCCCTGTGTACAGGCTGTTTAACAATAATGGAAAATTCAGAGGACGTTGCAATGCTCTTCAAGCTTTCTCCTAAGTGTGAAACAGCCTGTACGTGATAGTGCAGTAGATAGTGCCTCTGCCTTGACACCTGCGCTCTACACCACTTATCGGTATTGATAGACCCGCCGAAATGACATACTACGCAAGAGTCTTCAGGAGCTATATAAGTGGAGTGGCTGTGAATGTATAAAATCCTGTAGTATAAGGCGCCAATCTTTCCTGAATTTCCATTGCCATTCTTGATATCTTTAGCTAGCAAATTACCTACGAATTAAGAGTCACGAAAGACTCCCAAAGTTTAGGAACTGTTGTGACTGTGCCTTCATAATGGCTGTGATAAGATGCATCTTGAAGCTGAAGCTTTGCCCGCCGGGGCGGTGTTGTGGTTGCGGTGCTCGGCTGCTGGCCTCAAAGTTGAGGGTAAGATCCCGGCCGCGGCACTCACATTCGGATGGAGGAGAAATGCTAGTGGCGTCGAAATTTGCTAGTCGAAATTTCCGCAAATACCTACTACAACGTGCCTCATAATGATACCGTTGATGTACGTAAGATGCAATTTATTATTATTATTCTTAAAGGTGAATCTTTCTTTCCCTGTTCTCTCTATTTTGCCCTTTGTGCCTCTCATTGTCTTCCACGGCCGCCTTCAGACCACTCTGCCGGTGCATCTGCACGCGAGTAACCTGCATGCTGCTGGTCACCGCAGCTTGTCCTGAAGGAAGGGTGAGTGGGGAGACGAGGCCAGTGGACAGCAGTAGACGACCACAGAATGAAACGAAACTCGCTGAGTAGCGTCTTAACGCAATGCATAATTTCTGGGCATACACCAAGTAGCAAACCCTGCTTCTGTGACGTAAGGGGGTTTCGGCTTCTCCGCACTTTAGGTGGTTAGCCTACACAAAGTATTAACTTACGGTGCAACCCAAAATAAAACTCTCCATTATGCGCACAACAAATCCTTTTAGCGTGACGGAGGCCCAGATGATAAAGAAACGATGAGTGGATCTGGCGCAGCTTGGTTGGGCTACAGCGACCTAAAATATATTAGTATTTCTGGCTCACTATTGTGATTTGACATGCACTGCAAAAACGAGCTTTGAGTCGAATGGAGAGGCCCTATGTGCGTGTTACAGGAAATGAGGGTTTCCGTCGCGTCTATGTGGGCGCCGCATACACATACAACGGTATTATTTGCGCATACATTTGTGCGATAATCTGCATAAGCTTCTATAAACACTAATCGCTACAGGTCAGATGATTTTGTTTTATCCGGGGTTTAACGTCCCAAAACGTCGTGGGGCTTAAATTCCAAAAAGTCAGTGGAATGCGTTGCCACTTCCTAATGTGAACCATTTCTTGACGAATAAGAACCCGCTACGGGGCTCTAGTGGTTATGGTGGTCGACTGCTGTCCCGAAGATCGTGGGATCGAATCCCGGCCGGTGCGGCTGTACTTTCGTCGAAGGCGAAAATGCTTGGGGCCCATGTACTTAGACTTAAGCGCACGTTAAAGACCCTCAGGAGGTCGAAATTTCCGGAGCCCTCCACTACAGCGTCCCTCATAATCATATAGTGGTTTTGGGACGTTAAATCTCAAAAATTATTATTATTCTTGACGAATAAGGGCACTTCGACTGTACCTGTCGGTTCATCTATCACACTAGGTTTTGGTGTTCTCGCTGTCATTTCGTTATTGGTGCAGTCATCGAAATTTCCAGGGCATGCCATGTGTGAATGAAGAAAATGAATGACCAGACATAACACAAATTCCAGAGATTATGTGGCAGAGATGTAAATGACCAAATGGTGTCGCGATTCCATGGTTATCGCTCCGTTGCGTTGCTCTATATCCAAATGCGCATCGCATGGCGTAAATGTATCCGAACATAAGCGACAGGTTTTTACATGAAACCCGCCATGGGTTTCTAGTGGTTGTGGGGCTGGATTGCTGACCCGAAAGTCGCGCGATCGAATCCCGGCCGCGGCGACCGTTTTGCGATGGAAGCCTTTAGGGGCAGGTTAAAGAACCTCAAGTGGACTACATTTCCGGAGCCCTCCACTACGGCGTCCCTCATAATAATATCGTGGTTTCGGAACGTTAAACCCAGAGAATTACTCTTATTATGAGGTCCAGATATGAACGGCATAGCAAATACGTGATATGAATAGCACAAATAACATGATGTATCGCTGGTAACCAGTCGTGTTCGTTTTCGTTTTGTTAGCGTAGTGTCACCGGAATATTCATGTATGCAAGCGTGAGAATCATGCGGTAATGCGTAACATGTCACGTGAATGAGATTGCATTACATGAACGATGATGATATGAATGGTGTGACATGAGAGACATGCCATAATATGTGCCCCAACTTGGTTGCATAAAACCAACGCTCCTTGGCCAACTGTGGTCGATAGTTGGACAATATCGCAATCAGGAGCGCTTTGCGGCGAGTGTGACGAAGACAAAAATGCAAGAACGGTCTCTTTGCTTTTCAGTAAAGACACACAAGGTTGGGATGCCACTTAGAGCAATTCAGAGAAATTTGGAGCGTTTGAAAACTGTGGATCCGCTAAGAATTTCTTACTGGGAATCTGTTATCATATCATTAATAGAACAACCATGTTTGTACCGCCATGCGCTAAGGGTAGACGTAGAAGATTTGTATTATTCAGAACCCCAACGTGAAGTGTTAAAGTGCATCAAGCATTGCATAACAGATGACAACGACGAGTTGAGGCTTCAGAGCCAGTGCGGCATCTCCGTTGAGTCGTTTCTAGAGCTTGTGCAGGCGTACCTGAATTCAACCGTTGTGTCTTGGTAGGGAAATACTTCTTGTTCGAAAATCTGGCATCTGCATTGAGTAATGTGTGGCTCCTGTAATCAGCGATATCCTTCTCGGTTTTGTAGACAGGCAGTTGCATAAGCCCTTGGATGGGTTAGCGTCACGTGTTTTTCGATATGTTAATGATTTCTTGGTTCAACTGGATACTAACCTTTGCATGTTGTTAACGTGATGCTCTTCAAGGAACATGGAATGGGTCTAAATTTTACTTTGGAGCTGATCAAAAACGATGAGCTGCAGTTTGTTGACCTTAGACTAGCTTTCGTCAAGGATCATATATTTGTTGGCAATACCAAACAAGGTTCATCGAGCCAATCTTAAACTATAATTCAAGCCACTCAAAAATTGTAAAGAGAGGCATCGCGTCTACTGTGCTGGCCTCCGCTCTACACAAGCCATGCAAGCATCGTACGGCGCCTGCTTTTGCTCGTCTGGCAAATTCTGGTTTTCCCAGTCACGTGATTTGCTTCGTTTTGGAATAACTGATGACTAAAGTTGAGAATACGGGTGCGCGAATAGTGAAATTTAGAACCGAATCGAATACGAATCAAATAGTGATCATACCGAATTGAATACGAATACGAATCGAATAGTATTCGAATAGTTTTCGAATATTAAGGTAACCATTTCGAAGACAGGCCTAGCATTCAACAACCTTTTATTTCAAACAAATATTCACAAACTTTAACAAAAGGAGGTTACTGCTATATTTAACCGACAAAAGATACCACAGCCCCGCCACGGTGGTATAGTGGTTATGGCGCTCGACTGCTGACCCGAAGGTCGCGGGATCGAATCCCGGCCGCGGCGGCTGCATTTTCGGTGGAGGCGAAAATGTTTGAGGCCCGTGTGCTTAGATTTAGGTGCACGTTAAAGAACCCCAGGTGGTCGAAATTTCCGGAGCCCTCCACTACGGCGTCTCTCATAATCATATCGTGGTTTTGGGACGTTAAACCCCAGGTATATATAAAAGGTACCACAAATATGTAAACTGAGGTAAGCTCGTACACAGTAGCGACCTACCCGAGTCTTCGAGGCGTTTTTTACAGCAGGATGAAAACAGCAGTCACTTCAGTATTTTAGGTGGTACTTTGTCACCAGCTTTTAAATTACACTAACACCTAAAATTTTAATATTTCATGAATGAACATAATGAATCTCATGATAATGATAGTGAATTGAGGACACATTCGCTTCGGCAACACTGGAGTTTAAAGGAAAAAGTCCTTCATGCGGTGATCAGTAAAGCTTCTATAGTCCCGAAAAGACTGAACTGCATGCATCTTCGTTATTGACTAACTAAATTAGGAAAAATCATCCTTTGCTCTTCTAACGTGTTGTTCCTTTGGAATTTTCCCGTCGGTGCTGATTATTCGAAAAGTATTCGAAAAATATTCGGTAGTTCGAATATGCGCGATTCGATTCGAGTACCGAATCGAATAGAGCGCTATTCGACTCGTCATTCGAAGTTTTAGAATATTTGCACACCCCTATTTAGAACCGAAGTCGCTGTGATCCCGAGAAAATAGCAGAAAAAAAGGGCATGCAGTCATTCCATACCTACACCGAACTGCGCATGGTTTGAAAAACGTTGTTCACGGTATGGCGTAAACGGGTTCTTTTCAGCGCATAATAAAGTGGGCAAGGTGTACCCTTTGGTTGATTGAGCGTTCTGTCGGAAGCCAGGAAATGGCATCAAGTGTGCATCCAGTCATTTGTGCAAATATGTGCCTTGCACTACTGGCGTGGTTTACGCCTTTCTTTCATGCGGCAGCGAATACATAGGCCAGGCGGGACGTTGCCTAATCGTACGCCTGCGTGAGCATGAGTTGGCTGTTTCGTGCCCTGATGTCACGTCTCATTTCGCAGCCCATTGCAGATCATGTGGTTGCGTGCCCTATTTCAAAAAAACCATTATAAAATACACACATGCTGGGCAGCGCACGCGTGAAATAGCCGAAGTCTTTTTTTATAAGATTCAGCGAACGCTGTATCTATCAACCATCAATCACTCTTCTAGATGAAGATTACGATTATCTGACAGAGATGGCATGATTTATGTTGTTTTGCAACACATGTGCCCAGTTTTGAAGACTCGTTGTTGGTTATATATGCTCACTCTTTTTCAAAAATAAATTTATTTTTGAGTTCAGCGCTGAGTCCTTTTCTTCTTTCTGTCCGTATTCTAACACTGTTGCGCTGTTATTTTGCTTGGTATATCCTGCCGAGTGGTCCTTGCTAACGTTGGCTATTGTCGTGTAAGGGAAATGGTGGCTCACTGCATTATACTGCTGGCTAGTACGCTCCTAATTTTCTATATTTGTGCTTAAGGCTATGCAGTACTGGATAGCATGTGCTAATTACTAGTTATTGTCGGCTAATTCTGTAACTTCTGTGTGATGTTTGTTATATATATATATATATATATATATATATATATATATATATATATATATATATATATATATAAGCCCTGCTGCGCGTGTGCTACCTTAGCTGAGCGTAACTACTAGCCCCAGGATGGCGCCAAACGAACTCCGATGATGAAAAACGCGTTATCGTGCGCTTGATTGCGTTTGTACACGATAAAAGGGATGTCCATGCCCGAACGCAACCGCCTAAGTTACGGATGGCCGTAACCTACCCATCAGGCCTCACAGTATATATCCGCGTGCCAGGTGAGATCTGATCCCACAAACTACTCGTTGTACACGAAAACGTCGATGCGCCTCGTAACACGTGGCTGAAATTAAACAGGCAGCTGCTTGTTGACTGCTTCGCAGAACATCGTTTGCCACAGGGCGTGGGATCTGGCGAGGGTTGTTTGAATGGTGCGAGCCCAGAGTAGCACTCTTGTTTCTCTTGCTAGCATAGCGTCTTGAGCTGTTACTTCTAGTTTTCTTAATATTCATAAAAGCTCTTTCTAAAAACAGAAATCGATAGTTCTGGTCCAAGATATATATTATGCAGATATGAGATGAAAGGATGGGTTGTCTCAAAGGGACCGACAACTGCCCAGAACATGAAATGAGATTACTCCACTGATGGAAAGATTGTCCGCCGCATTGACTCAAACCAACCCTGTATTTTTCGGAAGAGATGGATTTATATCTTTACTTCTTAATTGAAAATCGCGAAAAATGACCTGTGGCGTTTCTGGCGGCAGAAACATGAACGATCCAATGAACTCGGCCACGTGACCGTTGATTGCTGTACGCGGTCGACGATTTTTTTGTTAGTATTGAAATCTTGTTTGTTTCTTTATATTAAAAAGTATTACTCCATAAAAATGTACATATAGGCCTGCTTTAGTAGTATGCGCTAAAGTGGCGCTAACTTCGCGTGACGTAATGATTCCATGCTCGTCAGCGCGTACTGACCAACTTTTCAGTGTGCTCATGCAACCGTGCACGCAGTTTCCAGGTCGCTGAGATTTTGGAGCAACATAGCTTTGCTTCCTACACTTCGTCTCAGAAATGACGCTCGCTGCTACTCGGCGCGGCCGCGCATATGCGTAGTGACGTTTTCGATGACTTGGCTTGGCTCGTGCATCGAGAGAGTAACGACGCCGGGACAAGCCACCCGTGACACAGGCGCAGGCAACCTTGGACGCATGCCCACAAAACGCGGTGCAGATACAGGGAAGGTGTATAATGCCACATCATCTCATTGTAACAGCTCCTTATCTTGAAAAATAGTTGAAAAGCTATAAATAAAGGTGATTAAGCATACTTACAGGGACTCCTGCGAAAGCCGAACAACAAATTGTGAGAAGGGCTGGCGGCATCGCTATCAATTCTCAGCGTTGCTGGAGGAAAGGTGCGTCTGTGTTTAGAGCTTATCGGGTAGAAAAGTACTGCTTTTAAAATAACTACGTGCTTTTCGGATTAACTACCGCAGCTACAAACACTGCGAAGGGTGAGCTTTCTGTCGCGCCGCAAAAAAAAATGGTAGAGAAAAATCAGTTGTCGGTCCCTTTAAGGGCAAGTTAACTGTCAGAATAATTGAAGAAAATAATTCAGTCCGTTCAGTAAAACATTATCAGCAGCCCGGATCCTTGCGGCACCTGGCGGTACAGATCTTTTTTCTACGTAGTCACGAAACACGCTTCGGAAAACTGGCGAGGAATCGATGTTTGTAGCACAAGTCACCAGTGGTATTTGACAGATAAGATGTCTTTACTTAACATAAGGACAAATTAACTGTCAGGATAAATAATGAAAATGAATACATTGAGTTCACTGAAAGATCCCAGCCCAGGAATAGAGCAGGACCCACGATCGCCGACGTGCGAGGGCCACTATCAGAGACCTAGCTAGTTTCAGAATTTTGGCCGCCTCCAGTTTTATAACGTCTACTACTTTGAGTATAAACTCTTTGGTAACACTCTCGCGATCTGCTCCCACGAACCGCAAGCGTGCGATCAGCGCAATTGCATTTTTTTCACGGTGGAATGCTGTGTGCTTTGTCTCCATCAGGGCCACAGCAGCCGGAAAGGCGTCCTCACCGCGACCACGCCTACGCCACTTCGTCGAAACGGGAGTGAAAGTTCAACTGCAGCGGCACCTAAGGGCAGGGCCACGTGTGCTTCCGCCGAGGACAGAAGCTCGGAGGAAGTCGCCACCACTTCCGAGGAACTCGACGCGACACCCTACAAGGTACGCACACTTACGCAGATAGTCATTTTGTTGCACGATGGTGCGCAATGTGAGAGAGACAGCGTAAATGAAAATGGGTGAAAACCGCATGGGCTCGTGCGAAACAGCAGCTAACGAGACGCAGGTAGCAGGAAAAACAGTTGAACAGGTTGGTAAGGTGCAACTGAAAAAACTAGGCTCGGATTGATCTCGTGAGTGGTTTTTGGCTATTTTGATTTACTGGTGCGAGGCACCTCTCAAGATAATCGAAGTCTGCCACGGGAATGTGTGCGAAATGCATCAACCGAAACCTTCTTTGGCAATATCGAAAAAGCAATTCCATCATTTTGTCAGCGTGTGTACCATTCCCATTCGACAATACAATGAGTTGCTCTCGTTCTTCTTTTGCTTATTTGATTACGTATGCCTTCGTTATTTCTTAAGAAAACGAGCAGGTAATGAAGCCAGTGTAGGAGACGTTAATTGTACTTTTTGTAGTAATTGTGATACAGATGTGTAGAAAGTAAAGTGGACGAAAAGACAACTTGCCGCCGGCAGACAGCGAACCCGCAACCTTCGGATTACGCGCCCGATGCTCTTACCAATAGAGCTACGGCGGCGGTCGTCCCCTCGTCGACATAACCGGGTCGTCCTTTTGTCCACAGTATGCGAAGGCTTATTGGTCAGCAGTCCGCTCCATAAAGGTTCATGTGCTACGTGACGCCATCTCTGACACTCGCCGTTATGAATACGAGCAGCGCTGACGAACACTCCAAGGTTTGCGAGTTGTCTTTTCGTCCACTTTACTTTCTTCTCATGAATTTCAAAATTACTACAATAAACTCAGAACAGTACAATTAACGGGCCCTATACCTTCATTAGCTTCCTTATGTGCTGGTTTTCATTGAGGTTTTGTCGAGCAAAGAAACGAGCCCTGAAAATTCCCTTCCTTCGTTCATTTGATATTTTTAAAATGTTATTGTTTTTGCGTGAAATATTCGTGCCTATTCCGTAAGAAAACAGACTCGGAAACGCGCACACACATTCGAGAACTTATCCGGTTCAGAGTCATCACGCCTTTTGTATGACTGCTGTGGTCTTATTTTTCCTTTGCACCTGAATTTCCTGCGGCTCTACAGCAAACTTCCTACTGACTAAATCGACCACACATCCCTTAGTGGCAAGCCATAGCTTTAGAAATATATCTAGTGGCAATTAACGACAACTTGCATGGTAATCCTACAATTACCCCAAATAATTACAAAAGAAGCGACTTCATGGAAAACATGGCATTATTTTGCTTTTTATAAAAACGTCAATATTCATGAAGTAATACTTTTGCCATAGCGCTCTTTATGGTGCTATGTAAAATGATAAATTATTGATTTTAAGCATTAGCTTTCACAGTTTTTTGATTGCACTTACGAGATGAAAATTTTTAAAAGAGGTAGTCGTTGGAACCAGCCTTTCCACAAGCGCTCTCGTCCAAACGTCGGCTCCAGCAACAACACCTATTCATGGATTTCTGATCGCTTCAAGCCCGCATGTTCTTCTGAACTTCTGTCATGCATTGGTTGCATTTAGAAATTTACAGTCTACTCTTCTTAAGTAACCAAGTATAGCATTTGAGTTTAATAGAATATATATTTATTGGTGATATGGGCATCGGTGTAGCATGACTGTACGTATACGGTAATACATACCAACTTCATTAAGCCCAGTGGGATATATACAAGAGCTCATTTAGAAAGGGCAGATATTTCTTTGCGAATTACGATTTGAAGCTTCGTGTCATCGTCGCTCTTTCTGCGAGTACCCGGTGCTTTCCCTGCTGGAAGCCGCTTTAAGGAAGAATTTGATGTGACGAGTCGTTCGTAGCTAGACGAAGAGATGCTGTTACCACCACGCTTATTTTAATGACTGAGGAAGTAGTCAGGAAAAGAGTTACTTAGTTTTTTATTCATCTTACATCCGCAATCAGTGCAACAGTGGATCACGGGGCCGACGTTTGCTGACAAGCTTTTTTTCGGCGAAAACGTTATTTGGCCATTTTTGCGACCGCGCTGCCATCGGAAAATCATCGCACAAAAACGGCACATCAATTAAATTATCTTTCAGGTTGTGCAAGTGGTTCTTTCAAAAGCAAACGCTAGCTTTTCCTACGTTCCGAAACCGAACGTTGACGGGAAAATGAAGCAATATTGCCTAAATGACAGCAGTCGCGAAGAACAGACTGGCGACGGTACGTGCACTGGGAGCTCCAGCGAGGCATTGTTCTGGCCGAGGCGAGTGAGTCGCATAGTCACACCGCTGACGCCATCCGAATGTGATGAAGAATGTGCAAGACACATCGCACTGAACAATATATACACCACCGATCCACGAAGCTCTGTAGATCATCATTTAGGAGCTCAGCAATATTTCGCCGCGATACCATGTTCAACGATAAGACTCGGTTCAGCGGCAAATAATGCTCTCGCGTTTCGATATGAGAAGTTTCTTATGTGCCCTGTTGGTTTATGCACTAGCTAACAAAACATGGGCTTTAAATAGTTTCAAGCATACGTGTGCCAATAAAGGGACTTCAGCATCTCTATAAAGCATTCAATTTCTGTGCTAATAATGAAGAAGGCAGCCGGAGCTCTTATATTTCATTTCGAACATGTAAATTGCAGTTAGAACATTAGAAAGATATATGGCTTTTTTATTTGTAAAAGAGCCAAGTTCACTGCAACTGAGAATAACGCGCGTCTTTGCTACAGGCAACATGGTCGCGCCTGCTCCAACAATGTTTTGCCAGTGTTCTCATCTCGCCAAAATACCGTAAATGTATGTTGCGGCTGAAATTTTGCTCCTGAATAGCGACGATAGTGGGCTGTAGCCCATTATCGTCGGTATTCAGGAGAACAATCTCGATTTGGCTCTTATAGGTTGGAACATTTCATTTGGGACTGAATTAGCTCATATAAGAAGTCTAAATCGCAGCGAATAAACGATATTTGAATAATTTGCGACAACAATACCACTATACTTGTGGTTCCGTCGGTGCCGTCCTTCGTTTCATGGTCGTAATGGCGATGACAGGACTTGTAGAGCGAGTGGTCCTTTCAGAGGACAGGCACACCATTCTGGACAGTCGGTAGCGTTTTCTTGTCGGGCCGTTTCAGATCCCTTCTTCAAGGAATAGGTCGTATCTCAATATCTTTATTGCAGTTGTGTTCTATTTCAATTATACCGTCTTGGAGCGAAAAAAGAACATGATATTACAGCGTAAAACTACGAAAAGAAGCACTAAGAGGCAAAAAGAAGTAGGAAAGTCGGCCTCTTATTCTTTATACTCGAAGTTTGCCCTACAACATCATGCCCTTCTGTATGTACCAAATCCACGGAGAAAGAAGTATTTGAGGACGAGAATCTCTCGGCCGCGGCAGCGCGCGAGGGCGGCGCGATAGCGTCACGGCGGAATGCGGTTATGCCGAAGCCCGACAGATGACGCTTTCGGCCTGTTGCCATTAAAGTCACTGGAACGGGAAAAGTACCGCGACCGTCCTGCCCGCCGCCATATTTGGTCCAGCGCGGCAGCAGCTGCGGCGGCACGGTGTTGATTTCACGCGGAGTGACGCATTTTTTACGCATTGCGTGCGCTTTCCCAGCCCCGAATGAAGCATACCGTTATTCTCTAACTGATTTGGAAAGAAATAGCGGCAGTTTTCACTTGCCTACACGCGCACGCACGCGTACTAACGCGATAAATAAATCCGAAGTGCGCGGCATTTACGCGCTCGGCTGTCAGTATTATTTATTAAATGCGAAGCGTTTCTTAGCGAACTTCTGCGACTTCGAAAGTATCCATCCCCCCGTCCGTCCGTCCGTCCGTCCGTCCATCCATCCATCCATCCATCCATCCATCCATCTAGCCGCCCACGACTTTGTGCTCTCCTGGCCGTTTCGTTAATGGGATGTACACCAAATCTGGTATGGCATAACATGACTGTATGAAGAATATAAATTACAGGTGATGACAGGAAAATAACATGCATGCCATTCACGGCATCATTTACATGCCACGCTCATGGTGCGCTCGCGGCCGCTTCGCTAGCTTGATACACACCAAAATTGGTATGGCGTGACAAGAGGGTATGACGAACACAAGTTACTGTTTATAACGCGCAAATCATGACAGGCGTCCCATGTAAAACATGATTTACATGGCATGGTCTCGGGGCGCTCGCGGTCGTTTAACGAAAGCATATATACCAAAATTAATATCACTAGATATTTCTCTATGACGAACGTGAGTGACAGGTGGTATCATGCCTTACATGACATGCGTGCCATTATTTTCATGTTACCACCTGGTATTTATGATCATCATACAGTCACGTCACACAATACCAATCTTGGTGTATATCAAGCCAGCGAAGCGGCCGCGAAAGCATCATGGGCATGACATGTAAATCATGCCTTCATGACATGCGTGCCATTATTTTCATGTTATTTATGTTCGTCATACATTCACGTACATCACGCAATACCGATTTTGGTGGATATGATGCCAGCAAACCGGCCGCGAGGGCACCATAAGCATGGAATTCAAATCATGCCTTACATGACATGCGTGCCATTATTTTCATGTTGCCACCTGTTATTTATGTTCGTCATACATTCACCTACATCACGCAATACCGATTTTGATGCATATGAAGCCAGCGAACCGGCCACGAGTGCACCGTGAGCTTGGCATGTAAATCATGTCTTACATGACATGCGTGTCATTATTTTCATGTTACCACCTGGTATTTATGTTCGTCATATAGTCACGTCACGCAATACCGATTTTGGTCCATATCAAGACAGCGAACCGGCCGCGAGTGCACCATAAGCACAGAATGTAAATCATGCTTCACATGACATGCGTGCCATTATTTTCATGTTACCACCTGGTATTTATGTTCGTCATACATTCACGTACATCACGCAATACCGATTTTGGTCCATATGAAGTCAGCGAATAGGCCGCGATTGCGCCATGAACATAGCATGTAAATCGTGCCTTACATGACATGCGTGCCATTATTTTCACGTTACCACCTGTTATTTATGTTCTTCATACTGTCACGTCACCAGGGGCGTAGCCAGAAATTTTTTTCGGGGGGTTCAACCATACTTTATGTATGTTCGTGTGTGCGTTTGTATGTGTGCGTGTATATATACGCAAGCAAAACTGAAAAATTTCGGGGGGGGGGGTTTGAACCCCCCCAACCCCCCCCCCCCTTGGCTACGCCCCTGCACGTCACGCAATACCAATCTGTAGCAGTCAGTTTTCTTGGCGCGCTGATCGTTATATGTGAGCCCAAAGGCGTCAGTTTTACGCCAAACATAATTAAAAGCTGCCCGGCAATGTTATTGTGCATGAACCTCCTGTGACAACCACGCGAAACAAGCTGCACTAGTGCAGGGTAGGCGCAAACATTCGCCGAAACAACATATGCGAATTCTCAATGAAATGCTTGCCTCACAAAGGTGGGTATCAGTCGCGGGAACAAATTTTTCCCGCCGTGTTCTGTGCAGCCACAAAGCCCGTCGCTTGGCATCCTTTTTCCCGCTGGGAATAGCAAAGAGGGCTTTGCCCGTTTCCCGCCGGTTGCTGCACCCAAAAGCGCAGCACCCAGGCATTCTTGGAGGCCTCGGCAGGCTTGCGACGAAGTGTAAAAACGATACGAGATGTTGTAATGTTCCTGCACTAATTTCTGAGGCGATAAAAACAATCGACTTCCAAAGCGCCGTTCGTCGCCAGCCGGGAGACTGCGGGAGACACTAGCGAGGCGAGCGAGCTGGACCACTTGTGTGGCGAAGCCGCCGAAAAGGCGCGGCGGCGAAGAGAAAAAAACGCGGTACTTTTCCCGTTACAGTGACTTTAGTTGCCATTAAAGTCACTGGAACGGGAAAAGTACCGCGTTCCTTTTCTCTTCGCCGCCGCGCCCTTTCGGCGGCTTCGCCACACAAGGGGTCCAGCTCGCTCGCCTTGCTAGTGTCTCCTTGCCGCAAACGCACGGCGCTTCGGAGGGCGATTGTTTTTATAGGCTCAGGAAAGCGTGCAGGAACATTACGACATCCCGTATCCTTTTGAGACTTCATCGGAAGCCTATCGAGGCATCGAAGAATGCCCGGCTGCTGCGCTTTTGGGTGCAGCAACCAGCGGGAAAAGGGCAAGGCCCTCTTTGCCATTCCCAGCGGGAAAAAGGCTGCCAAGCGACGGGCTTTGTGGCTGCACAGAATAAGGCGGGAAAAATTTGTTCCCACGACTGATACCCGCCTTTGTGAGGTAAGCGCTTCATTGAGAATTGGCGAATGTTGTTTCGGGGAATGTTTGCGCCTACCCTGAACTAGTGCAGCTTATTTCGCGTGGTTGTCGCAGGAGGTTCATGCACAGTAACATTGCAGGGCGGCTCTTTATTATGTTTGGCGTAAAATTGACGCCTTTGGGCTCACATATAATGATCAGCGCGCCATGAAAACTGACTGCTACAGATTGGTACTGCCTGACGTGACTGTATGACGAACACAAATAACATGTGGTAGCATGAAAATAATGGCTGATGCTCTCGCGGCCGGTTCGCTTGCTTGATATGCACCAGAATCAGTATTGCGTGACGTGACTGTATGACGAACATAAATACCCTGCGTGAACATGAAAGGAATGGTACGCATGTCATGTAAGGCATGATTTAAATGCCATGCTCATGATGCTCTCGCGGCCGGTTCGCTTGTTTGATATGCACCAAAATCGGTACTGCGTGACGTGACTGTAATGACGAACATAAATACCGTGCGGTAACATGAAAATATTGGTACGCATGTCATGTAAGATCTAGTTCACTATACATTGCATGTTTGACATGCATGCATGTTGAATCACAACGCGAATGAAACGTACGTATATTCTGGTATATACAACGCATGACCTGTAATTTATGTTCGTCACGCACCCATGTAATGCCATACCAAATTTGCTATACATCCAGTTAATAAAACGACCGGAAGCGCGCCAAGACAGTGTAATGGAAATCGTACCGTAAATGTCATGCATGTTATTATTTTCTTGCTGCCACCTGTCATTCATGATCGTGATACAGTCAGGGCGCGCAATACCAATTTTGGTATATATCAAGCTAACAAAATGGCCGCGAGCATACCAAGAGCGTGCCATCCAAGTCACGTCATACATGACACACAAGTCATGATTTTCACGTTACCACTTGTCATTCGTGTTCGTCGTACAGTCACCTCACGCTATACCAATTTGGGTGCATTTCAAGCTAGGGAACCGCCCGCCATCGCAGCATGAGCGTGGCAAGTAAGTCATGCCGTAGATGACATGGAAGTCATGATTTTCATGTTACCACTTATCACTAACGTTCGTCATACAGAAATAGCTCGTCATAAAAATTTTGGTATATATGCATTTCATTAAACGACCGCGAGTGCCCCGAGACGATGTCATGTAAATCATGTTTTACATGGCATGTCTGTCATGATTTGCACGTTATAACCAGTCACTTATGTTCGTCATACACGCCTGTCACGCCATACCAATTTTGTTGTGTATCAAGCTATCGAAGCGGCCGCGAGTGCACCATGAGCGTGGCATGTAACTCATGCCGTACATGGCATGCATGTCATTATTTTCATGTTATCACCTGTAATTTATATTCGTCATACAGTCATGTAATGTCATACCAAATTTGGTGTACATCCCATTAACGAAGCGGCCAGGACAGCACAAAGTCGGGAGCGGATAGATAGATAGATAGATAGATAGATAGATAGATAGATAGATAGATAGATAGATAGATAGATAGATAGATAGATAGATAGATAGATAGATAGATAGATAGATAGTCGCAGAAATTCGCTAAAAATGCTTCGCATTCAAAAAATGCAGACAGGCCGAGCGCGTAAATGCCGCGCAGTTCGCATTTCTTTATCGCGTTAGCACGCGTGCGTGCGCATGTAGCCAAGTGAAAACTGCCGCAGTTTCTTTCCTAATCAGTCAGAGAACAACGGTATGCTTCATTCGGGGCTGCAAAAGCGCACGCAATGCGTAAAACATGCGTTACTCCGCGTGAAATCAACACCGCACCGCCGCCGGTTCGGCCGCGCTGGACCAAATATGGCGGCGCGCAGGACGGTCGCGGTACTTTTCCCGTTCCAGTGATTTTAGTTGCCATCTTTTACATGCTCTTCTATGGACGCGACGCATAAAAATCGTGATAGCGCCTCGTACATTGTAAAATTTCTAAGATTTCTGTCTGTAACATAAATCGGTAGATATGACATATATTTTAGTTGCAGTTCCTAATCGATACTGCCAGAATTATTGGCCGTACGGCGCTTGAAACGAACTGCTAGTAGTGGCCCCTGAGCAGACGACTTCTGCCGCCGCATGCACGCGCCCCTCGCTCCTCGCTCGCATGTTGTGCGCGCATGCGTAGGTGGCCTTGGGAGGGAAAGTTCCCTTCGCGATTTGCTATTTTCTTTCTCTTTAGCGCTCTCAGTGGGTTCCGCGCGTTGCGCCGGCGGCACCGACTCCTCGATGTTTGCGCGCGCTTTTCACGCCGCGACAAAGGAGAGTGCTTTGCAGATTTTGACCAGTGCTTTTCAGGATGGGGCGGAAATGTGTCGCGCCGAACTGCAGCAGTGGGTGCGCGTCCTGCAAGGAGAAGGTAATTACCATCGAAGTTCCTAGTGACCCAGTGAGGTTGGAAGCGTGGGCTCGCGCCATACCAAGAAAAGACCGACAGCTGACGCCTCGTGACTACGTTTGCGAGAAGCACTTCTCGGACAGTGACATAGGCAGGCGGCGCTATTATGGCGAACTTGGTGGCGAAGTTATCCTTGACAAACCGAAACGGCCAGTGTTGTTACGAGACGCCGTGCCTTCAATCTTCCGCGCGCTGTCCCAGATGCTTGTCTGCTGTTCTCAAAAAAAAGACAATGTGAAATTTCGACCACCTGGGGTTTTGTAACGTGCGCCTAACTGTAAGCACACGGACCTTTAGCATTTCGCCCCCATCTAAATGCGGTCGCCGCAACGACCTAAATCTGAATTGATGGCATATAGGGTAAGTCCCATCATTCGTTGAAATAAATTATACTTAACTCATTGAGTTGACGTTATCAAAAATTATAGATTGCGCGTTGTACAAAAAATATCACGCTGGTAATTTTCCTGTATGTGACGCCATTTTTCTCGTTAATTTACAGAAAAAACTTGGAGCGCGCTTGAGCTTCGCCTTTAAGAGTAGAACGCGATAGCGTAATCGGGCCCCGTGCGCATCGCCTTCTTAGTTGCTAGCCTCACCGACAAGGACGCCGACACCGGTATTTCTGCGAAACGGGCTCTTTAACGCTGTCGCGTTAAAATATGGAGCCTGCGAGGACGCGCAAAAACACATCCATTCCGGCGCGAACGGCGAATCGGCGACGAATGGCCTTGAATCGACGAGCTTCGTCTGAGAGCGCGGTGAGAGGGACGTGTGCATTTTTACTTCTCCGCTGGCGGACTCTCACGACAGAGGGCGCGTGAGCGCTGTGCCCGATTTCGTGACTTTATAAGGACGCCCGAGCGAGCGCAGTTTCACCTCCTCAAGAATTCTTGCTCCGTGACCAAATCGCCCAAGGAAAAAGTAATTGAGAAACGAAAGCACGATAGGAAACCAATTAGGACACAAATGAAACAGATTAGATGCGGCCATGCTGGTTGTTTTGGTCACGATCATTGACGAAGCGCTGGTTTTAAAAAATTGGCTCAGTTTGATTCAAACAGATGCAGGATTTGGCTAATTTTACATTCAAAACTGCTTTTTTTTTAGTTCGCTTTACAATAAGGGATTGCCCCATTTTGATTACAATTGTTTTAACTGTAAAATATACTTAGGCGCGCTTCACGCTTCCGTTAAAGTTAGCCCAAATTCGGTTTCTGGATTTCGCTCATTTAGAAAAATTGAAAGACGCCACATGTCTAGAAACTGCAACATAATGGATCCGGCAGAGTTGTAAATATATCGTGAACAAACGCATGTCGTCTCCTTCAAGTTATTAAGAAGTGTTCTTAATAATGAAATAAGGAAATCACGCACACATCAGAGCATGATACTGCTGATAACGCTTTGAAGATTTCCTCTGCTTATGTGAATCCTTGATGTTTGTTGTTAGACCCATCAGAAAAAGAAAACGAAAACCTGTTTCACAGAAAATGTTTCACTGGACAAGCACCGTTCTTTTTTATTTAAGTCCTCTTTACACGCACGTCCTAATAAGTGGCATTGTTTGTGGCAATTTCAGAGAAGAGGAAGCCATCGGCAGACGCTGTCCTGCCACCCACAGCCCAAGATGTGCAGAGGAGAAGCGGGACAAAGGTATTTGCCTCAGGCCTGTTTGGTCTTTTGCCTTGTGAATCTAATAACTCGAAGATTGTGAAGAGAGCAATTCATTCGTGCACATTTAACAGGACAATGTTTAATTGAGGAAGGCGATTTCACATTTCCTGTAGATAAGAATAGGAAGATGCGTGGTAATATTTAGTCCAATAAAATTTATTGCCGGGACACGTGTTCACATTTTTGTGTAGCTGGTCCACACGTTTACACTGCGAAGCTGTACACACGCTTAATTGCACTTCTTATGACAGTCCGGCAAAATACCATTTCCCGAATATATTTCTTTCATCACTTTCACCAAATGTGTGTATGGACGGCTTTAGTTTTCCCTATGTGCCACATTCGAGGCCAGGTAGTTATGAATAGTTAAGCAATTATATCGTAAATTCCACCCAGCTGTCAGCGATTTCCCGAATGCCTGAACTATATGAAAAAATCGTGCCATACTGTACAAAAATACATTTCCCACTACAACTTTATTGCTCAGGAAAAAGCAGCAAAAAATTTGATTTCAAGAATAGCTTTCTATCTCATATCTGAGGTCAAGCGGAATTTGTGATCACGCTTATCTCGTACGTTTTGCGTCCGTTATATTTATCTGTAAGTGTCACACAGTTCTGTTTTCACAGCTGTGTCGACTATTCTGGCCCAATTTTTCCGAGCATGCCTATTGCCGTGATCTCCTTTTAAAAAAACGAATCTGCCATCTAGGACCACCGATGTACGCAGATTGATCCATAGCCGATGGCGTTGCTTGATGTAAGGATACCGTGCTTTTCAGTGTAGGGAAGAATTTCTGCATGCGGCAGATTCGTTCTTTCAGTTATTTTTTGAAAGTTTGCCCCGTAATATGGTTTACCGAAGTTGCTCGGGCAAAGCAGCTGTTAATATTCCTGAACATATTGGACATGTTCTGCCTATTGTCTGAGGTAGGAGAGCTGGGGCAGTGCCTTCAACTGCATTTCGGCTCCTACACGAATTTGTACGAAAGCAGCCTAATTTAACCACAAGCAATTCATGAATTTATAAGAAAAGATAGCGTCGCTTACCGATGAGTGTTAACTAAGCGCAATACGCTAATCACTTTATAATATTTGTAATTATCAGCCGTACTTCGGCTTTGGGCCTCATTACTTTGTTCAACAATTATACGTGCATTCCGGCCATATACTTCAGGTACGAAATCGTCAATCTTGCGCGAACGGTTTTCTTCTCCCGGCCGTTGCTACGTCTGCGAATGACTCATATAACAGTGTGCTTCAGGTAGCACGAACCAAATATTGTTAAAAAGTGGCAACACCATGAAGCCGAGAACATGTGGTTTGCTGTCAAGGGTCGATATGTAGTGTATATGTATATCGAAACTAATTAGTTAAATAATTAAGGTTCACTTCGTAACTAATTTCATTTCGTTACATTGTACAGAGCATTCCAAAATGACCGATCAAATGTGTCGGATCGGTTGTTTTGGAAATAAAACCAAGTGATGGCGCTCGTACACTACCGTACTGCAGCGCTCTCAAACGTGCTTTGAGCTAGCAACCGGCGCGCGGACCCTTGCGAAATTAGCGAGCGCGGCTCTAGGCATCGGCTTCCCATTGCGTCAGCATTTTTGACGGCCGCACACGGCAGGGAAACGCCGTCGTGCCTGATAAGCGATAGGTTGACGGTCCGCGCACCAATGGATTCGCTCGAAGCACGGTTTAGAGCGCTGCAGTACGGTAGCGTATAAGCGCAGTCGCCTGATTTTACTTCATACTTTACGGGCATTGTTTAAACCCGGGAAGAAATCACCTTGAAGAATATTTCGTTCCAGTTACGTGAACCAACCTTACAATCTACCACCTACCTGACCAGAGTGTTACTTGTAGCTTATAGCCACAACTCTGTTTACACGACCCCCAAACCACCTCCGATATTCTTATGAACATTTCAGTGGAACGAACGGAGAGTAGCGAAGGAAATAGTGAAAAGAGCGAGGACCGCATTTCGATCATCAAACACGTGTAATTCCGCTATTACGGCACTTTTTCAAGAAAATCACATGGGTATACATGTTAGTCACACAGTCGTTCGTGCACAACTGCAACAAAATAACTTTATTTCAGCCTCTGGGCGGTATACGACCACTTTAAAATATATTTACGCAGGTGGCGAAAGCAGGCAGAATGACGGCTGCCTAGCAATCCGAACCGTGGCGTCTTCCTCCTCCTCATCACTACAGCCACGCTCTGGCGGCTGTTGCCTGTCGATATTGAATGAGGTCATGCATATTATTGTTTTACCCAGTGAAAGCGACACTACGAAACTGATCTTTGCCGTCGCCCATTGTTCGAAATGTTTCGCCTTGCTGGACCTTTTCCGCAATACCTGTATGTAACGCGTCGTTCATTTAAATTCGGACGTTTTTTTTATGTGAGTTGCATCTGTTCCATTGTTTCTAAGGCTATGTTCAAGTGATCCAGCCTAGTCTAGGCGCAAGGCATGCTGACCGCTGATCAATGTGATGGAGAATGTCGGTCGCTGTTGTCTAAAATTTAAGAGCCCTCGTACTCAGGTGTGCCGAAGTCGGTTCGACATCGTGGTAGAATATGCATTCAGATGACGCATGTGTTTGGCAATGGAAATGACTAAATGCAGGTGAGGCTGGATAGGCATGACTTTCGTTTTTGCACCCCTTGTTCGCAGCCTGTGCCGTTGTGTCGCTGTCCATCTGGGCGAACGGGCAGCGGTCAGCAGCGCTGGTTGTCCTTGCCACTTCAGCGTGACCCGGAGCGGCGGAGCTCGCGACCGCTGAAACCGGCGCTGGTCGCTCTGGAGCAGCACTTTCCGGAACGCGGCAACCGTTTCCGGAACTGTGCCGTCTGCGCGTGCAGCGTCTTGTAACACAAGCACCGAAGTCCGCATGAGCGGGTGTAAAGACTGTGCCTCGATCACCAGCCGGTGATCGAGGCACAGTTTTCGGTCGCAGATTGGGAGGGAAATACGGCGACCATATTTCCCAGACATAGCAACATGTTTGATTTTATTTAGTTTATGTGTGCGTATTATATAAAATGTTATCATTTGCGAAACCTGTCTCCCTGTCTGGTTCCCATGGTGTCACTATTTGCTCAGAATAGGCGAAAAATCCTTGAACAGGGCGCATCACTAGAGCCAACGTTTCGACAAGTGGTCTCGTCTTCAAGGTACCAACTGCTTACGTTAGCGCATGTATGGGGATATGCTTCGTACAACTCCCCAATCCGAAACGTGAAGGAGAGGCCAAATGCGGAAACAGGAAGGGTGATGATAAGATGGGACATAAGAAAACAAAGGAGAGGGTATTGAGAAAAGCGTCCAATTGGGTGTGTAAAGATAAATCATTTAAATAAAAGAACGAAAAAAGTTCATCTCCCACTAAAGGGAACCATGTGGGGAAGCGAAGGAGCGCATGGGTCGTCTTAAAGTTCCGTTCATCACGGGCACCTTGCCCGATGTTAACGCGTCCTTGCATGTCCACTGGAGCACACCATGAATTCACTGTAGTTGCTGTTGCTGTTACTCGTTCCGAACTCTTGTTGGAGCACGCCACGCGGGTTCATGGCGCGTCTGCAGAATCTCGTTCCCCGACGCCATCAGATTGCTGAGAGAGTGTAAGGGGTAGAGGTCACAGCGTCTTATCCAGCGCCTTACACAGGCCCGAACGCGCTAGCGCGTGCCAGCACACGTGGTTTTGTCTGCGTTACGCCAAGCTAGGACAGCATACATCAGCCCGGGGCCCTAAAGTGCTCTGCACGTATCATCATCAAGGCGGTCGAAGAACATGACGAAGAAGACTTCTCTGTGGCGCGAGTCAGCGCTCAATATGTTACAGATGGCTATGGTAGGTTTTAGAAAGCGGACGGTCGCCAATGAAACTACGGACAAAGCCCAGCGCAAAAGCTGCTTCGCATCTAAAAGGGAGTAGGGACAGGAAAGCGCTCTCTGTGTCGTGCATTTTGTTCGCGTAGAAAGGGCAGAAGTTCGGAGGTTTTCCGCTCCATCGTGACCGTCACAAGTGAGTAATAGCTGACAATGATAATTTCCCGGTGATCAAAAAGCTTCAGAAATTCTTGGATCAAAGGCTCAAGTTTCACTGGTTTTTGTTGTGTAGGTACACTGTAAAAAATACCGTTATTTTTACGACCAATATCGCATAAAAAATGCGGTGTCGCCAACGTAAACGTAAACTATACAGTATTCTCGCTGTATATCATGCCACGCGCATGCGCATTTGCTTGTAGGAGTGAAGAAAGGAAAGAGTAAAGAAGAGGAGCGGCGTCATGCGCTCGCCTTTCGTTTCCCGCCGCTCATGAACGCGCGTGGACGCTGCGACGAATGCTTGGCGCGCCTGCGCACCTTGTTTTACGGTTTGCGCGAGAAACCGGGCATGCGCAGAGCGGCGCAGATACGGCAAGGAAGAGCCGGCTCGGTGCCCGATGCGTCATCAGTATCGCCATTTTTGAAAGCTCTGCAATCGGCGTAGGTTTGGAAGCCGTTCGGCCAAGTTTTGTACACCCGCTGCAGGTAGTACGTCGCATTCGTTTCTCAAAACTTAATCGCGCAGTGACGCATGCGAATGATATGTGCGCTCTGGAAGTATCAGAAAGCTATTTCGTTTGAGTGGCTGGATTTTGTGCACTTGCTGGCATGACTTTCTCGAATAGACGTCTTGCTTTGTGTGTGCACCGCATGCACTGCTGTATACTTCGCCTTGCGTGGGTACGCGCCGACTTAGTGCGCGATTATTTTTGTTGTATGTGAAAATGCAAAACAGCATGAATATGAACCTGGTACAAGGTTTGTGACCCGGAGCTTGCACTATGTACCACATGTACCATGTGAACATGGTACAAGTGGTACAAGTGGTACCATTCCGAACTACATGTATGCTTAACGCTTGGATGCGTGTCGACTGGATGAGATGTTTGTTGAAGTTATGCAGAGCAAGTTAGATGGTTGCAACTGTAAGTTGGGACTTGAATAATTCATTGGCTTTGTATTTAACCAAGATTATCAAAATACGTTTGTATTTGAGCTCTGGATGTTTGCATATTTGCAAAACGTGCACCTCCCCTGTGAGCACACTGAGCAGAGGAATATACTTTGCGTTTCGTGAAAGCTGCAAACTGTGAGGAAAATTCTCGAAATGAAAACTGATGATACTTAAGGCCACTTAGCATCATTTTGTTGCAGTTGCATCAGCATATCATGCAGGAGCTGTGTCAGTACGCACAATTCATTAGCACTAGTTTAATTTTGTCTGACATTTAGTTGCACAATACACGCTGAAATGAAAATTGGAACTGCTTGAACTATTCAGAATGTCATTTCATTGTGAGTGCTCTTAACCCTAGATGGTGACCTGTGGGACCCAGAGGATTACCTACTTTTTGAGTGCCACGTGTTGGAGCGGCTGGAGAACTTCACTACAGTATTGTGCATATTATTCATCATTTTCCTT
Source organism: Rhipicephalus sanguineus (assembly GCF_013339695.2). Classification (NCBI taxonomy): domain Eukaryota; kingdom Metazoa; phylum Arthropoda; class Arachnida; order Ixodida; family Ixodidae; genus Rhipicephalus; species Rhipicephalus sanguineus. The sequence continues at coordinate 87,796,129 of NC_051176.1, read as the reverse complement.
TCATGCCTGTTATGGGGAAAGATTGTAGTCTACTCTGGAATTTGTACAAAGGTGTGTATTTGAATAATTCTGGTGAGCATTTTTTTCTGAAAGAAAGGTGCTCACGTAAGCACTTTTTTACTGTTGGTGTCAAGGCATCTGCAAAAATGGTGTCTTGTCCTTGCTGTGGCATCTGCAAGTATGCTACAGATTTTCTCTTGAAAACGCCTCCCAATAGTAGCCTGCTGTTCCTATAGTCCTGGCACTTTACAGCAGCTCTAAGGACACATGGTTATTGTCAGTGAAAGTCATCTGTGCCTCTTTCTGACCATGAGGACGTTTGCCTGAAAACAAAATACGCGTTTACTGTGAGAATTGTTGAAAAACGTTTCCTTCCTATTTGATTCCAACTCTCGGATTTGATTCAAACTCATTACTTCTATGAGGGGAAAATTCCCGTGACCTTATTATTCAAATAAGTGGCGGTAAAGGCCTGGCCGCTGTCTGTGGTCCACACCCAAAATTATTGCAGTGCACCTGTGAGATGGCCGGTAATCTCGGCGCTTGAACTACACGTTTATCTTTTCTAGCTTACAAAAACTCCATATTTAGTAACAAAACTCTCTCAGAGCGCATTCATTTGCCATTGAGAGCCAACTTTTTGCCCTGAATGCCTTTTTTGAAGCTCCCAGTTATAATCAGTGTTCCATAGTTAAAGCTCTCAACTTCTGTACTTGCGCGTTCATGCTCGATACTCATTCAGCTTGGACTGAAACAAGTCAGGTCTTTACAAATATTGCATAATCCACATACCCAGAGGTGCATCAGTGCATAAATATGTACTCCATGCCCTGAATGGCATCTCGTAGGCTGTTGCAGTAAAGAGACGTCTTTTTTTACTAATAATGATCATGCCTTTATTGAGGGGTGTCGGGGGTTCAACGTGCCAATGTGACGTTAAAAGTGACGCCCCACATTTAACGTTCCCCTCTGACGTCCCACCATCCTGTAGCACTTCTTAAGGTCTTTTCATCTTCGGAATTCGAGTTGGCAGATGGTGCCAGTGAGCGTGCGTGCAACTAGTCAGCAGTGTGAGAAGAGTTTAATGTTGCCGCTGATGACGAAGAATTTTTTGGTGCAAATACAACTTTGGCCAAAGAGGACCATGGCTCATGATATGTTTGTCAACACAAGGTGACGTACGAGGGCGATCCGTTAAGTACTTAGCCTCACCGCGAGAGCGCAACACTATCGCATGATACATATACTGAGAGTCTTTTTGAGGGACACATGCAAAGGTCCACTCAAATTGGACTCGCGGTTTTGTTTTGGCCGCTTCAGGAAGCAGGTGATTTTCGATTTTCCGTTAAATGTGGAAAAAGCGCAATATCGGTCAGTGATTCGATTCTTGTTTTTGGAAGGGAAATCGCGCAGCAAAATCAAAGAGACTGGATGCCGTCTACGGTGAGTCTTCTCCTTCGATGGCAACCGACAAAATTTGGTTCAACGAGTTTTGATGGTTTTTGATGAGCCTCGCCCAGGGGCCCCGCAAACGGCTACCACGGCCGATAACGTGGCAAAAATCTACGATCTCGTATTGGCAGACCGCCGACTGAAGATGCGCGAGATAGCTGAGAGAGTAGGCATCTCAAAAGACCGCATGGGTCATATTCTGCATGAAATTTTGGGCATGAGAAAGCTATCGGCGCGATGGGTGCCGCGACAAGCGCGTCCGCGAGAGCACTTCAGAACTGTGTTTGAAGCTGTTTAAGCGTAATCAGAAGGAGTTCCTGCGTCCTTTTGTGACCGTCGACGAAACATGGATCCACTGGTACACACCAGAGACCAAAGAACAGTCGAAATAGATGACTGCACCCGTAGAACCTGCTCCGAAGAAGGCGAAGACTGCCGCATCGGCCGGAAAGGTGATGGCCACCATTTGCTGGGATTCTCAAGGTTTGATCTTCGTCGACTACCCTGAGAAGGGCAAAATGGTGACAGGACCCTACTACGCCGAATTACTGGGCCGATTCGACGCGGAATTACGAAAAAAACGGCCACATTTGGTGAAGAAAAAGGTGCTCTTCCAGCATGACTATGCGCCAGCTCACACCTGCGTCGTCGCCACGGCCAACGTGGTCGAACGGGGCTACGAAGCTGGGCCCCATCCAGCGTATTTTCCAGATTTGGCCCCGAGTGATTTTTTCTTGTTTCCCAACTTGAAAAAGTCACTTGCCGGACAAAAATTTGAGTCGAATGAAGAAGTTATCGCAGCCACAGAAGCTTACTTTGCAGCTTAGGAGAAAACGTATTTTTCTGACGGGATCAAGAAGTTGGAGGATCACTGCGTCAAGTGTAGAGTTGAAAGTGGACTATGATGGGAAATAAATCGACACCATTCCGAAATTTTCGTTTTTCTTTTGAAGGCTACGTACTTATCGGACCGCCCTCGTATAAGACCTATTTTCCAAGTGGTCCCAGATATACCGCAAACATGCCGAACAGCAGGCCAAGGGAAGCTTGTACCTGTTGCATCACTGGCGGGCGCCTGGAAGCACTGGGGATCGAACGTCGAACGATCCGCATATGAGGTAGATGCTTAAATCTCTAAGCGGCAGCATAAGAATCAATACTAGTGCAGTGAAACTTTGCTGCAGTTTAGTGGTTAACATTTATGCTAGATTGGGTGATTTCTTAGAAGGAGCAATATCTGTATAAACAACATTTATGGATAGGCTTGAGACACCAAATTTCAACATTTAGAACGTGCATAACTTCTTGAATGTATTTTGGAAATTACTACGAATCTAGGTACAAGCTCATGAGTAGCTTCATTACTGCAATATTCAGCATTGTTTTTTCCTGATTTTGGTACAGTGCACTTTTTGGTACTAACCCAGACCATGGAAGCAAGGCTAAGAAAAAAGCAAGGAAAGATAATCCAAAAGTATTCAGTTTTACAAAAAAAATCATGGATTCTGAATGGAATGTTTCGGTGAGTAGCACAATTCCTGGCGGCATTTTCTTTAGGTAGAAGTATTGAATAAAACAGACCATAGCAGTTGTCCATCCTACTACTAAAGCAAGTGAACTTCACATGTTAAAACTTCTGGCTAAAGTCTAGCTTTATAGGTGCACAAAAATAAAGGCAACAATGTAAACACATTTTTTTGGGCAGCTTGGTTCGCTCTATGCCCGAGTAGCTTCTGCTGGAGATGCCACTTGCGCATTTTCCAGTTATGTATGGATGAAAAATATTGCAAATACAACCTGGCCTAAAACTATTTGCTGATCAATGTTGCTACCTGTTTTTTACCTGTTATTGTTAAATTTAATTTCACACAGTCTTGTTAGCGTCAGTATACCTACTTCAATTTCATTGCACGCATCAGAAGTGGACAGTAGTTCATCTGAGTGACCTGAGAGCAGCTGCGTTACCTGTGTAATAGGCGAAGCGTTTTGTGGACTTCATGCAATGTAAATAAGGGGTCTTCGTTTTGTAACTAGATTGCAGATGAGGCATATGTCAAATATATATTCTGACCAAGCTAATTTCCGCTTGGAATAGTGGTAAAATTGCAATTAGCAAAAGTGTCAGGTATTGAGCGACTACCTATGCAATGGTATTCATTGTATGCTTACCAGGGGCGTAGCCAGAAATTTTTTTTCGGTGGGGACGGGGGGGGGGGGATTCAACCATACTTTATGTATGTTCGCGCGTGCGTTTGTATGTGAGCACGTATATTTACGCAAGCAAAATTGAAAACTTTCGGGGGGTTTCAACCCCCCAATTCCCCTTGGCTACGCCCCTGATGCTTACAGTAGACATCAGAGAAATGGAATTGCAGGGTTTTTAAGTAAAAATTTATAGTGAATTTTTTAGCGCTTTGAACTTTTGTGATCACAATGTTTTATTATTCGAATCACGAGAAAACTTCAGAGGATGGTGGAGAAACAAAAAAGTGATGCACAAGGGTGGGCCTAACAAGGAGTTAGAAGAAAACCTAATCTTCAACTGGTGAGGAACATAACATCAGTTAACCATAAGACGTAAAGAATAGAACTGATAAATAAATACATTTGCTTTTTGTCATGCAGTTGCCATTAACTATCACCATTAGGAGGTAAATAATTATGAAGCTAAGATTCGGGTGAAATACACTTCGCCGGTACTCAGAGTATCTGTCAGGACGACAGCTTGCAAAAGCTATATCTTACCACTACTCACCATATAAGACAGAGGATAAAAGATAGGGTTGAGATTAAAAAAACATGAAAGGGACGGAAGAGAACCGAATAAAGTATAAAATAAATGCTAGTAATGATATAATTGCTGAAATAAAGAAAAATATATGAATGAGCAGTGCATTAAGTGTAAACAAAATAAACAGATCGTCACTTTGGATGAAGGTGTGCATTCGAAGCAATAGCAAATGTAGTGGTGACAAAAAGGACATGGGAAGCTGAAAGTATTAAATCTAGGGCGCTGAGGCTGGCGCAGCTACTAGGTCGCGGTTAATAGAAGGAAAGTTGGAGATGCCTTGTTTCAGAGAGAACATGTTTAGGCTGATGATAGAGGTAAAGCACAGACACAGGTACTGAGACAACTGTCTCATTTCTTTTTTCATATAAAGGTTCCGTCAGAAGACCAACGTCTGAAATCACTCTACTCTCTCAGTGCTGTATTGGCTGTAGCCGCTCATTATATGCTAACAGTCTGAGTACTGTAATTTCAACCTCCATAGCCTAAAACTCACATCGTAGGTAGTGTTATATAGTCTCTCCACGAGTAGCACCAGTATCGTATTGTCTTACGCTCTTTTCTTTCTTTTTTGCAGATTTTTGAAGACTTGAAAAAGTACAAGGTGGATCAAACTGTTACAAAGGGATTATGATAAAGTTATTGCTTTTGCCTGGAATGGACATATACCAAATGCAGAATCCAGGTGTGTGAAGAATTTTAATAAATAGCAGTATCGCCCATTTCCACTGCATTGCCTTCCTGCACAGCATATTTACCCTTCACATTTTTACAGCAGTGTCCCAATCCAAGCATGCAGTTTTTATGCTTTGTCTGAGTGCTATCGGTACCTGTATAGTAGAAATACAGCAAAACTGCAACGGCGTAAATCAGGTCGAATGAATTTCACACCACGAAATAGCATGGGCATTGAAGATCGAGAACATCTTTTGTGTACATAACAAATCACGTAAGTTGACACATCTGCATGACTTCCTATCCAGCAGTATGGATAGCCAGTGACCTATACGTAAAAGGGCTGTTAGTTTTCATTTTGCACTGCAAAAGCTAGAAAACCAGCAAAACGTCGTTGTGCTCATTTCACAGGCTACGTCATATATTACGGCCTAAAGGTTAGAAAGTCAGAAAATATTGGTATGCATGTTTCACAGTAAACTCGATGTTTTACAGTGGGCTACAACACGAGAAAACGTTGCTGCTGAGGTTTTACACACAACCGTGTAACGATGAATATACCGTGTAACCACCGTATATTTAACGGCTTAAACACTAGAAAACACAAAATTGGTGCAACGTAGATTTTACGGGCTGTGGTTTATTTTTATTGAAAAAATACTGTGGAGTGACAAACAGTGGCAAGAATTTTTCTATGCGATATCATTATATAGACAGCATGCATTCCGTAAACTTGAAATACGGGTCACATTTTTTTACGGTGAAAGTTTGGGAGCATCAAGTAAAGTGCGTTGTGGGGCTAGTTGGTATCTGCGCTTGTCCTGTGTACTACTACAGTTGTTAGTCTGCGCTTGTCCTGTGTACTACTTGTTCTTGTGTCCCGTCAATCGCGCAGTTCCTTACCGTTCTAATTGGCAGCATCAGTTGCCAGTTCTTTCACCGTGAAAACTACGGTGAATTTTTTACCTTGATACCACGTAGGATAGATTCAAGAGCTCCCTTTGGAACATTTATACCAATTGTCTGGAGTGCATTAAACTTGCTAATGAAATTCAATAGATGGACGTGATCCTCCTGTGCTTTTAACTACAACGAATATTTAAAGGTGTTTGCAAGACTCAGATTAAAGGCAAGAAAGGAATTATATTGGCGGAGGAATTAGAAGTTTCTATTACGTCAGTAGGTGACCCTTGGTTCTGCGGGAAATTCTTTTCTAAAGCATTTGTTGCTTGCAAATATTCGTTATTACTTGGAAGGCACTTGAACATTTCGTTGTAAATGCTAGCGGCAGGTTGGGCTGCACTTTTCGGTCTGTTCTAGCTAGGAATAGTAGCGCGTTTGGTTTACAGGCTTCGTTATAGGCCGCGTTTAGCGCGTCGTGCGGCTAATTTCTTTCAACAACTGTTACCTTTGGATTTGTCAAAGTGGTGAGCGTAGTCATTGTCGTCGCTACAGATCCTTTTAGGCCTAAAGTAATCCAGCTCACGAAATGTGGTCGCAATAGTAGAGAAAGCAGCAGAACTCGAAATGTGGCTCACAGGTTCAGAGTAGTACTCATGATATTCTAATATGGAAATCCAGGGTGTTGTGAAGAAATTGAGGGCCTTGCTACTATGAAATGCGAATCATTTTTTAGCGAACGCCAGGCACTTTGTTCATTTCTGTCTGTCTGTCTGTCTGTCTGTCTGTCTGTCTGTCTGTCTGTCTGTCTGTCTGTCTGTCTGTCTGTCTGTCTGTCTAGCCGCTACGTCTGGGCGCTCGCCTGATCGTATTATCATAACTTGTATTATATCAAAATTAGCATAGCAGGGGATCAGTGTGTGGTGAACCTGACTGACTGGTCATGACATACATAACGCAAAACGCCTGTCGCGTACGTCATTCAACAATTTGCTCCAGTCACGTGTGGCACGTGCCCGCATACCACAGCTCATGTTATGCGGGTATGTGCCACAGGTGATTCCCCGTCTCAATCAACAAACCGCGCACATACACTTTGAAAACGCAAGGCATGTGAGGGGAGCTGAAGATAGAACGCCCCTGGAAGACGTTCGACTGCCATCCACTCGTTTACGTAGTCCGCTAGAATGACGCAGTGTTCTCTTCATTTCTTATGGGGCTGGGCGATGGCCACATGCTGACCCAGTATGACGTCAGATTGATTGAGAGCTGCTTTTGTGACACGGGAAGAGGCCGCCGCTAAGTGCCCTGACGGTATGCGGCTATACCATACAGCAATGCGGACTTCGACCGCTATTACGCACGTTGCCTCGTCGCACGTTGCACGTATTCCCACTCCATACAACAGAAACTCTCCGTGGTGCATGGTATCGACACATCTCTCCTTGGTTACGAGGCGATTGTTGGTCTCGGAGTCATCCAATTCGTTGACGATGTACCTCAAGACCACAAAATTGCTACTCTTCAATCTGCGCCTCAAGCAGCGGCTACACTCTTCTCAGGCTTCGGTACAATGCCTGACGAGTATCACATTGGCATCAAGCCAGGAGCGGTGCCATTCTCCTTGCCCGTACCAAGAAGGGTCCCTATACCGCTTTTGGGAGTAGTGAAAAGAGAGCTTGACAAGCTAGAGCGAGATGGTGTGATTCGACGAGTTGAGAAACCAACGCCGTGGTGCACCGGACTTGTAGTCGTTCCTAAATCATCCGGTGGTTGTCGAGTGTGTGTGGGCTTAAAAAAACTTAACCGAGTGGTACTCCGTGAGCGCCACCTTATGCCAATGGTCGACCAGGTGATTGGACAGATTGGACCTGCAACAGTATTCTCCATGCTGGATGCCCAAGCAGGATTCCACCAGGTGCGACTCTCTAAAAGCTCGCAAGAGTATACAACGTTTGTTACTCCGTTCGGACGCTGCTGTACTGCCGCCTGCCCTTTGGAATAACATCAGCTCCAGAAGTTTGCCAGCGTCAGATGTCTCGCATTCTTGAAGGAACCGAAGGATGCGTCAACATGGTTGACGATATTCTGGTGTTCGGCAGTGATAGAGCGGAGCACGGCCGCCGTCTTCGGGTTGTTCTTCAGAAACTTCAAGATGGCGGGATCACTTTGAATGCCTCCAAATGCGCCTTTGGTGTTTCGGCAGTCAAATTTCTTGTTGTCATCGTCAGTGCCGATGGCGTGGCACCTCATCCAGATACGCTAGCTGCTATTTCGGAGTTGCAGCCTCCGACTGACTTGGCTGGAGTTCGACGCTTCCTCGGCATGATCAACTACATTGGACGCTTCGTGCCGAACCTCTCGACTGTGACTGCACCTATTAGGCTGCTACTGAACAAGAATACTACTTGGAGCTGGCAATCTGCTCAAGTCACAGCCTTTCAGTCTCTGAAGCAAATGGTGACTTTAAGTTTCTGTGTACCCAGGTATAACCCTGAGCTTACAAGAACTGTGTCTGCAGACGCTAGCTCCTATGGACTTGGAGCCGTACTTTTGCAAGACCAACCAAATGGTGAAATACGTGCAGTTGTTTTTGCATCAAGAGCTCTCACAACTGTAGAGCAGAAATGCAGCCAAATCGAAAAGGAAGCTGTGTATGCTGCATGGGCAGTCCAAAGGTTCGACGAGTTCTTGCGGGGTCTCCAGTTTATCATTGAGACCGATCATCAGCCACTTGTCAAGGTGCTTGGTTCGGCTGACCTCGATGTCATGCCTGCGAGGGTGCAACGTTTTCGGATACGACTGCTTCCGTACCAGTTCTCCGTCAGATACATGCTAGGCAAATTCCTAGCCACTGCAGACACGCTGCCCAGGGACCCTCAAGTTTCACCTCCAGTTTCAGCAAACAACGTGGAACTCTTCGTATCCCAGGTACTTGCGGCTCTCCCTCTACTTTGGCAGTACGTGTCGATAACTTTAAAGTCCAGCAGGTTGTGGATGGAGAATGTGCTAACCTGGTAGAATACTGCACTAGGGGCTGGCCTAGACATGATTGGTTACCCCTTAACATGACTTCTTTTTGGAAACATCGCCGCAACTTCTCTGTCTGTGAAGGCTTGGTAATGATGGGTGAAGGGCTCGTTGTACCAAATGTTTTGAGTAAGAACATGCTGGAATTGCTGCACGATGGTCATCAAGGCATCAACCGGTGTTTGGCTTTGGCCAGAAATTCGCCCTGGTGGCCCGGTATCACTAGCCAACTCGACAGCCATATCCAACTCTCGTTCTTGCGCTTCCACTAGGATCCAGTCAGCTAAGCCTCTAATCTGCACTAAGACTCCCTCATCACCTTGGGAGCAAGTCGCCTTGGATTTATTCCATCTGGATGGTCAAGATTTCTTGCTTGTAGTGGACTACCGCTCGAGATGTCCGGAAATTATTTCACTGCGGTCCACGTCGGCTGATGCGGTCATCCTTGCAACTAAAAGCATTTTTGCACGACATGGCATTCCAGATACCGTGATCAGCGACAATGGGCCGCAGTTTGCTTGCACAGCATTTCAGAACTTTGCCGAGGTATATGGATTCCGGCACATTACAAGTAGTCCCCGTTATCCGCAATCCAACGGGTAAATAGAGCGCAAGGTCCGCCCCATTAAGGACATGTTTAAAAAGCCAATGATTCATTCTTGGCATTGCTCGCTTACCGTAACCGCCAGTTATCTGCGGTTATAGTCCAGCTGAGCTCCCTATGGGGCGCTCCCTTCGGACGCGAATCCCAGTTCTGAGAAAAAGTTCAGGCTGGAATGGCCGTCGACCAATGACTTTGAAGACACGGACAGAAGACAATGACCAGATAAGGCAAGGAATTTCGATACACACCACGCTACAAAGAATCTCCGTGCCCTGGAAGAAGGGGAAGAAGTGTGGGCGCAAGACGCCAAAGTGTGGGCTGCAGTTCTGAGTCCTGTTCAAAGGCCACTGTTCAAAGGTCCTGTTCAAAGGCCAAAGACGCTATTATGTGGTCCTGACGGCCAACAGTGTCCTAGTCAGGAATCGTCGTCATCTAGTCCCAAGCGTCAGTTCCCCGTCTACTTCATGCACTCTACCATCTGCTTCTTCGAGAAATTCATCCAAGACGCCCTCGCCCATGCAAAAGTCTACAGACTGTGTGATTGTTCATGAACATAATACTGAATCTCCAGGCCTGGTGTCGGATACTCCAGTAGACAGTGACTGTAGCCAGGATGCTGCAACTGGCCAGTCGGCGACGGACAACCTGCAGAATGAAAGTATACGAGCCCCTGGGTCTACCGGTGCTCGATATTCACGTTACGGAAGACGTCTGAAAACTCCATGCAGACTGAGGTTCTGACCTTGTTACTCATGTTGCATGTTATGCAACGTAATGCATTCATGCTTCGGAAGGGGGGATGTGGAGGGCGCGTAGAAAATAATGACTAGTCGCGCCCTCATGCTTATGTCAGGAGTGTTCGATAATAAAGAGGGGCTTTTGGAACGCTACTGTCGTGCGTACCTTGCGAAGTGTGCGCTGACGGGCGTCCTAGGGTATTGCCCTTACCAGCAGAGCGTCTCGACAGATACCGCGCGAGAAGGGGTGTTCGCGACTCCCCCGTCGGGTTCCGCGTAAGCCGTCGATGGAAGGCCTGGGACACTCGCCCACACGAGCAGAAGCCCCCTCCAGGAAAATATGAAGCTTAGCGCCCCCGTCTGAGCAACGACGTGGAAGAAAGCAACCCGGCCGACAGGTGCATGCACAATGGCTTCTGCTATAATGAAATTCAGGGCCAAATGCAACAAACCATGCAAATTAAACAATGACAAGATAGATCCAACTGGGTAAAGATATGGGGCTGACTTGGCGCTCCCCTTAGATGACATGGGGGGGGCGCTCTTCCCCTCCCCGCCTCTGTGTGCACGCCTTTGATAACACTCGGATGTTATCGCCAATATTCCTCTAGAGGTACCGTGCTGTGGAGTTTTCCAGTGTGATTGCAGCGGCAGAACGCATACACTAGCGGGGAAAAAAGCAATATTGAGACGGGCCGGTCAAAACGGAACGCGATGCGCGTCTATGCGTGCCCCATGTGGCCACTGTCAGCGAACTTAGGACGGGCCACAGGGAGCAACGTAGCTCCCTGTGGTCAGTGGACGGTGCCTATGGGCAAGTGCTATGTAGACAACAAAGACGAAGCAATGGGGCGGGCTTCCGAACCAATCATCATTAGTATCCACGTGGCTCGTACGCTGCCAGCGAAGCAGCGTAGTCCCAGAAGGACTTGAAGGTCAGCCACACCGTCTTTTCGAAGGCTTTCCTCGACCGTGGCTTCGAGGGTGGGAGTGAGCACGACGCTGCCTCGGATCTTAGCAACCGGTTTAGCGCGTCCCGCACGCCGATGAAAGACACGTCAGCATCGTTCGTCAGGGCCAGCCTGCCGGCGACACCCCAGGGCTCTCACGTCACTTCGATCTCGCCAACACTGCAGGAGGCGGACACTAGCTTGGACGCGTTGTTTCAGCTGAGCACTGCTCCTGCATCGAGTGCCCCCAAACGGAGAGCCCCTCGATGCAGTGTCGGCCTGGCGTTCGGCTGCATGGCTGTTATTCCTAACGGCAATGTTCGCATCGCCTACTCCGGGCACGATGCAGCGCCAATGCCTACCCGATCGGATGGACAACGCAGATCGGCTAACGGTGGCCGGACTACTGAGGTTAGTGCCCTGCCATTTCTGCACAACCCACACGTCTGAGTGCATACTAATAGCTACTAACGTGGTAGGACAAGTCATACATCTGATTAGGGCCTCTGCTTTTACGCTTCCCTTCGACTTGCCCTATGGATCCTAACTCTTTCATCTATTACCCTTTCAACGAATTACATTTTTAAAACAACAACGATCTCTACTAAATACTATTACTGAAACCTAATGATCCGCTGAATGAGATGGTACGCATCAGCCTTGAGAAATTATGTTTGCAGTGCCCGTAAATATTGGAATAAATATATTATAGTAGTCTCTGATCGACTTCCACTATCAATTTTAAATTGTCATCACAGGGCAAAGTAAGACACGAGACAGACAGCAACGAGGACGAATCGCAATCGCAATAAAGTGGAAAGAGGAAGCCAGTCCCAGACGTGCAGCAGCTGAAAACGTGCCGGTAGGGGTTTTAACAACAGAGCTGTTTAAACTGGAGGCTGTGCCATCCGTCGGTTAAAAAAAAATCACAGCATCTCCCGCTATAGGGGACCATGAGGCGATGCGAAGCAGCGTTTCGGCATGTCGAGCCCGCGTTTCGGAGAGGGAGTGGAGAGGGAGATGGGAGAGGGGAGATGGGTAAATGGGAGAGGGAGATGGGAGAGGGTAGAGTGGGAGAGGGAAAGGGGAGGGGAGAGGGAAGAGTGAGGTTGAGAGGGGGAAATGGGAGAGGGGGAAGTTGAGAGAGGGAGGAGAGAGGGGAAGTGGAGAGAGGAAGTACGGGGAGATGGGGGTGTAGAGGAGGCGTGTGCAAAGGGCTTGCGCATGCGCAGTAAGGGTGGTCACGCCGCACACCGCCACCACCACCGGCTTGAACTTCGCCATAAGATGCTTCGCATCTAAAACTCGACGGGTGTGCTGCTCCACAGAAAGCGGGTATGTGCCACGCATATCCTAGCGTAGCATAGCCTTGGATAGTATAATAGTCTATGGGGTGCGAAAAGGAAATGAGGGTGAGGAGTATTCATGTCAAGATGAGGAGGAAGGAAAGGAGGAGGGGAGAAGGTAAAGCACGACATAGCCTTGTATAGTGTAGTTTAGCTAGGAGCATTGCATAGCCTTGCATAGCAAGGGAGATAGAAAGGCAATTAAGAGTGAGGAGGAGTGATGTGAAGGTGAGGAGGAAGGAAAGAACGATTTTTGCCGTTGCCGTCATATCCTTCTGGTATGAAGTCCAAAGTGATAAGATCACCCCGCGCACTGTATTTTCTACAGCGGGTAAAAGCGCGCGAGAGGGGGCGACGCACGCGGCCGAAGCAGAGACCAAACGAGCCGGCCCATCTCCGTCGCTCGGAGGGTGCATGCGATAACATCACGCCGCTCAGGAGGCCTGCCGTCGAAGCAGACAGGAAACGCCCCGCCCGTCATTAACGACTATGAAAAGTCGCGAGGTGGGAGGCCGGGGGGGGGGGTTGTCGCGCGAGAAGCCACTTTGAACTTTGAATGTAAGGGCGCGGTTGCGATCGCTGGCGCGCGCGCTATCTCGAAAGCCATCACAGCGGGCGGCTGGTATACCTTTCTACGTGCTGCGCTCTCAACGCGAAGTGACTATGAGAAGAGCATCTCTCCCTGGAGCGGCCGTATTCTCTTACACCAGCGTTTTGTAGTTACGCGAGATCGGATACAAAACAGTTAGCTGCCAGCCTCACTTCGTATAACACTACAATTTGTTGCTATCGCATTCATTGCTTCGCCCTTGCGGTGAAACTGCGACTATTTTATACAGGGTTTGTATCTGTCTCATGCAGGACGGGTACTCGCACGCTTCGCAGTCTAATATAAACGCTTTTTTTGTTCCTTAGTTGTTCAAGTCTCCTAGTATACCAAGGGTTATATTTGTCTTTAGTTATTGCGATCATAGGGACATATTGGGGGAGGAATGGTGATGCCTCGTCTCGAAAGAGTGTCCAGTTCTCTTCTATGCATCGGTTGTCATATGTGGTTAGGTATGTATGAAAGAAGAAGGTTTCAAGTTCTGTACTTATGGCTGTGAAATTAGCCATATTTTAATCGTAAACTGTCTTCGTCACATATCCCACAAACAGAACTGGAATGTCTAAGCTTAGCTGAAGCAACTGGTGATCGCTGAAACCCTCTAAGTGGGTTCGTTCTGTTATCCTTTCAGGTGCCGTTTTCTGTACTCACTCTGATAGGTTAGTTTCACCGGTTGGTTGTTGAACGACTTGGAACGGGTTGCGATTAAACGTCAAGTTACAGAATACAGTCGAAATATGACAGGATGATTATAGCTGAGCCCAGTTCATTGGCGATGGACTGACCAAAATTAGGCTAACGTTAACAGGCGCGTATCAGTAGCTTAGTGGAATATATTAGACAGGCTACCCAGGTGGTTTCGAGATTTGAATCGGTGTTGACTAAGTATGAGATCAGCGCCTTCTTTATTCCGATGAGGACGCCTCGCCTTCGTTTATCAGGGCGACCACGCCTATGTAAATTGTGTGAATGCGCACGAGAGAAAGTTTCGTCGACTGCGATGTTAGGATTCGACCATATTTCTGTAAGAATTATTATGTACGATTCAGTATCATCTAGAAAAGACGAGAGAAGGTCACGTTTTGACACAAGGCTACGGATGTTGGCGTATGACACTGATAATGAATGATGAGTGATACTTGTACTGGACTGGTGGGGATAGTTTGCGCATGTACCGCTGTTTAGCAATCTGTTTGTCGGCACAACACTGTCTGTTATATGTCATATACGAAGACCTTACAGTCCATGTGCAATTTATCAAAAGACAGTCTGAAAGGTTTCTTTTGTGCCTTGGTAAAAGCTTATAGCTTCTTTCTCATTTTTCGCGTTGCGAGCGAAGTATAGTATAGGTTAGCAGGGGAATGGGAAAGGGAAGTGAGGAGTACTGACGTAATGGTGAGGAGGAGTAAAAGAAGGAGGTAAGAAAGCCGGCAACTGCGAAGCAGCTCCTAGCATAGCGTAGGCTTGCGTAGTAAAGCATAGCAAGGGGGTGGGAGACGGAAGTGAAGGTGAGGAGGGCTGGTGTGAAGCTGAGGAAGGAGGAAATGAGGGGAGAGAGTAACGCATGGTATATCTTTTTATTGTATAGTTCATCAAGGGAATGTGAAGTGAGGATGAGGATTACTGATGTAAGGGTGATAACGAGGAAAATCGGGAGGGTAGAAAGCGGGTGTGTGCCAAGCACCTCCTAGCATTGCACGGCCATGCATAGTATATTATAGCAAGGTCGTGGGAAAGGGAAGTGAAGGTGAAGGAAAGGAGGAGCTTAGAATAACGGAAGGCTGAGCTAGTTGGTAGGTATTCGTGCTGGAAGACTGGGCGAGCAAACAAGGGACAGAAGAGACAAATCAAGACACTGCAAACGCCGACTAACAACTGGAAAGGCGCACAACGGCGGAAAAGAAAGATGGCCCAAAATCACACCTGCGCAGGCCCAGGTCTTTGGTGATAGCTATCCATGCGCCACGTGTGGGAGTCTACGTGAAAGATAACTATTAGGGCATTTGATTTCTTCTTTAGGCAAGTTAATTGACGGTTGGTTCGCGCATGCGCTACCACTGTTATAGGTATACATTACCTCAACCATTAGGCGCGTTTCTTCATTCCTGTGCGTGCACGAAACTGCGCATTCATGGAATTTCGGGTTTGAATTTACACTCTCGACAATGTAAAATAGACGGTGAGCCTCCGGTTATAGATCTCTTATGTTCCAATAGCCTCCTAGCTCAGACAGGGTCCCGTGTGTCCGACATAGAGGCAGCCCCAGGTAAAAGGAACCTTATACGCCGCACTTGTGCGGCAATCAGTGAATTTGTTGGTATGTTTTACGAAATAAATGTCGGTCCGCTTCTTTTTATATCATTCTCCCATTCTTTCTCTACACAGCGGCGTGTATCTTGCCTAGAATATTGGCAGCTGTAAAAAGAACATTAACGTCGTATCGATTTCCCACTTTTTTAGGCTGTGAGATACGCAATGAATGCAAGGAATACCTACGACACGTTTTTAGGGGCGAAGCTCTTTATAGCATCACCTGGTCGGTCGTCGCTCCGTCCGGCGTGCCCCCGCCGTTGCGTCTCCCGTATCATTCAATTCGCAATGCCCACGAACTATAGGTGGCGCGCCGTGATTTTCAAGATGGCGCCAGGAGGAGGGTCAACCCGTTTGTTAGCATAGGAACAGATAGGACGTGCGGACGTACGCCCGTGCCACTTTCACTGGGTCAAGTCATGAGCTGCGCTGAAATGGATATGAGACTAAAATACTTTCCCAAACCATGGAAATTTAAGTGCTAAGTACTCGCCACCTAATTATTTGCTGCGGTGTGAAAGGTTCTATTTCAGCTCCGTTACCGTGCATAACAATGATTTGCGAAATCCTGTGCGTGCTACTGCTACATAAAACTGCATGAACTTGAATTGACGTACGAGCTGAACGGCACTCCGAGGTAGTACGTACCGAGCCTGCCTGACGAATTTGCCGCAGTAGTAGGCCGCCAGCGAGTATAGCGCCATCGCTGCTGCGCGTGATGGTTTGCAAACATAATACTCCGTCGTCATTACTTGCGCAGTCCGGAACGCGGAGTTACGTCTTCAACGGAACACAAGCATTTAACATCCCATTCAGTAGCGCTTGTGTCACAGCCATGCTGAGACTAGCCGTGTGCAATTCACTTCACTCGCATGTTGCAGGTTCGATCAGCGTGATCCAAACATGAATATCGAAAAGAATGCACACGTATGCTTTTCGTAACGTCGAAGAAGTTAGCCGAGAGGCGTGGATTGTGGCCGTGACTGCACGTTCCATCGCCCTAACCATTTCGCTTCGCTGGTCGAGCTCGAGCGTGTTGGCGGCATGCGGCGCTCCATAATATCCACAATAATTGTGATACATGCAATGCACAAGAGGTACTATGCTTTTATTTTGATCTCGCTCAGGGATATTATACATTAAATACAATCAAAGTGACTTACGAGCGTGAAAGAACATTAACGCACGAGGGGACGTGAAGTCCAACTCGCTCCTCGTGAGTTAGCCGCTCATCGTTCATCTTCCCTGTCACTCTCGGACTCGGTGCTTTCACGTCTTCTAGGTCCAGTGAAAATCCTCGTCGTCAAGATGGTTTCTTTCAACATCACTGCTAAAAGCAATCTGAAGAATTTCCTCCGCCGAACGACTTCGACCACTCCGCGTCACCACGTTAGAATTAGAGACACGTCTGGGCGCTGAGAACATTTTGCTCTCAGACCGGTCAAAAAGCAAATCGCTTGCAGCGTGCTGCCACCTATCAACAAACGAACAAAAACAGTGGCAAAGGACGGCGTGGAAAGCGTTCGCTCCACGAAAGGCGTCGAGCAGACGCGTCCCCGAATGATTGAAACGTCGCTCGCGCGATTCGTAACAGCGCTTTGCTGACAAAGGATAGAGGCCCTATTTTAATGTATCGCCACCTTGAGATCACTCAGCTACACAATAGCACATCGCGAGCCCGCTCCACGTCCCGCGTACAGTGTTATGGGATTCATGCGCTAAAAGAAACACTGACCAATGCTATATGCAAGTAAACAGGGTGAGCTTCAACTGAATATGTCAGACGATAACATTTAATTAACCTACGTGGCTACAGAAAGCCTCGCGAAGCTGATAGTATGTGTACACTGTGGGCTCGCATTGAAAGCGCGAGTTGCCACGTATTTTCACGGAAACTTCGCGTCTCGCAAGAACGAATCAGATTTCTCGTGTCACGGAGGGCCCGGTTTGTTCACTGATGCAGGGAACATGCAAAGTCGTAGTATTCCTTTCTTGCCAACTCGTTAACACAGAGGCTAGCACAGCCGAACAAGGGAGCGACTGCGTAGTGCGGCCATTTTGTCGTCTACTAACGCTCCTCGAGAGGACGCTCCTGAATTCCGCTTGGCGGCGCGACAGTCTATGGGCATTGCGAATAGATGGCGCTGTCTCATAGAGATGCATTCAAACTGCAGTTGGGTGACGATATACTAGATGGCGCTGTCCCGTAGAGATGTGTGCAATATGTGTGCAAAAAAAAAAGAAGAAAAGCAGCGGCATCTTGCACGCTAGATGGCGTGCAGTAATCAAAGCGGCGTATCGCTTTGATTACTGCTGGGCGAAACCACTGAACATTTCACGGTGTAACCGTGATTGCTTCAGGAGCTTCGCCCAAGCTCTTCATCATTCACCCGTGGATATGGTGTAATATTTTACCCCTAACGTTTTCGGCAACCATGCTCGGAATTGACAAAACCGACTTCTGTAAGCGTTCAGCGACAGTGGCCACTGCAGCGCGAAGATAACTTACTCCTTAAAGACGCGCAACCTGTGTGTTAAAGCTGGCACTCATTCTGCGCTCACACGACTTCGTGAGGGAAGACCTAAGGAAAGACATGGATATACAGTTTTTGCGACCTGCTATGACGCTGCCGACATGCTTCACTGGTTACGCTTTTATTTCATCGTATCCAGCCAAAACGTCATTTGCCAGTTTACTAAGCATCAGCTCCGTATCTTGCGTGGTAACTGCCTCAAAAAATATAGTATTCGATAAGGAATTAAGAGCTTGCACTGACAATTCGCTACCTTCACTTCCGCTTTCATATTATCCCGCATTCACGAAGTACTCATTTACTGTGTGAACTAACGCTCCACATGTTATGACGTAAATATTAATAATGCTAAATCGGCGCAGGCTTCCTGGCACAAGACATAGTGCAGGTACCTAATAATGTAGTAGATCAAGTCACAGTTCTGATTAATGACTCCGCGTTTACACGCGTACTCAATTTGGCGTTTCGGTCTCTATAGTTTGCTAGCATTGTTTTAACGATATATATCTGCAAGAGAACCAAAATCGCTACTTATTACTGTTACTGCGCCTAATGACGCGCTCTAATGAGATGCTGCGCAAGTCTTCAGGAGCTATATATTTGCAGTGGCTGTGAACATCGGATTACGTATAGCATAATGTAGAGCCCTCTCCTTCATTTCCATTGTCAGTGTTAGTAGATTTAGCGAACATGGCATCAAGGAATTATGGCCACAGGAGAGCCGCAAAGTTTAGGAACTTTCTTTCTCTTTCTCGCTCTTTCTATCTTTATTTCTCTTCCTTCCCTTTCTTTCCATTTCTCTCTGCTTTTCTCTCTCTCTTTGTTTGTTCCCTTTTATTTCTCGATGTCTTGCTCTTTGAGTGCCTATCTTTTTTTGTTTCTGTTTCTTTGTATCTCCTAACTCTCTCTTTTTATGTCTTTGAATCTTTTTATTTCTTTATTCCCTTTATTTCTCGCTACTGTTCTCTTTCGCTTGCTCTGTGTCTTTCTCTTTTTTTTCTTTCTCTCTCTTTTTTTTCTCTGTCTCTTTCACGTGCTGCACTTCATAGGAATGGAAACTTGAGCGAGTTGATAGACGTTGATCGTTGGCTGACACAACGCACAGAGGACGAGAACGACGAAATAGGACCACAGGACAGCGCCTGTCCTTTGCTCCTATTTCTTCGCCCTCGTCCCGCGTGCGCTCTTTCAACCAAAGATGCTCCACCTCACCGAGAAGAGTTTTTGTTTAACGCTCGCACCTGCCCTACTCGCTAGTGGGGCTTGCCCAATGCCTATGGCGCATACCCACCAGCGGTGTTTTGCGCGACGGAGCACAATTTACCGCTAGCTTAAACAGGTTCGCTGCTAAAAGAACGCTGCTGTTTTGAAGAACCACCGAAGTACGCAGCTTTATCTAAAGCCGATGCTGCTTCTCGCTGAAAGATGCCGTGCTTATCAGCGTACGCAATAACTTCGGCATGCGGCAGAGTACTTCGTTTGGTCCTTTCTAGCAGCTTTTCCTGGCTGACCGGAGTTGCCCTGCCAGTGGAGATCATAATATATTTGAAAGATATTTGAGTGGTTTCATTTGCTGATCAGGTAGAAAATCTAAGGGTGCGGCTTTAACTCCAATCTGCATCATACTCTAATCTGTACGAATGCTTCCAGTGCTTCAGCATTTTTGGCGGCCAAACACTTCATGGAAAAGCCGTCGCCCCTGAGAAGCGATAGCTTGACGGTGCGCGCGCCAGTTTCGCTCGAAGCACGGTTTACAGCGCTGCAGTACGGCAGCGTATGAGAGCTGGCATTCATACTTCGCGGGCGTTCTTTAAACAGCGGCAAAACTCACCACGCAGGATGTTTGTTTCTAGATGCGTAAAACATCGTTGCAATATACCACGTACACCCGTGAGCAAAAAGTATACGGACCATGCTCTCGAGAGCAGACGGCTCGCGACTAGTCGGCAAAGAAAGAGATTTCAGCTCGCGCTTCCGTGGTGCGTAAACTTTTGCGCACCTGTGTACCTCAGGAAAATAATACTTGTAGCTTTAGTCTATTTAATAGACCTCTATACCAACGCCGATATTCTTAACATTTCAAGCAAACGAACGTGGCGTAGGGAAGGAAATAGCGAAATTAGCGAGGGCCGACTTTCGATCATAAACGCGTGCACCTCCGCCATGACGTCACCGTTTCGAAAAATGGTCGTGGCTACCTGTTGGTTGTAGACTCCTGCACAACTGAAACACCATCACCAAATTTCGACCTCTTGTTGGTTTACATCTAAAAATAGATTTACAGTGGTGTCGAAGGCAATCAAGATGGCGGTTGTCTGCCCACCCGAACCATGGCGTCTTCCTCCTCCCCTTCACTTGGGCCACGCCGGGTCGCTTGTTGCGTATCGCTTTTGAAAGCGGTCATATTTATTATTGTTTTACTGAGTGAAATGCAAACTACGAAACTGATATTTGCCGTGGCCCATTGTCCGAAATCCGCCGCCTTGCTGATCCTTTGCTCAATACCTTTATGTGACGAGTCCTTAATTAAAATTCAGATGTTTTATTATTATGTATGGCTTCTGTTGCATTGTTTCTACGTTGAAGTGTTTCAGCGCAAACCATGCTGCCGGCTGATCAACAACCACTGATATCTAAAATTTAAGATCATTCGTTCTCAGGTTTGCCGTACTTTGATAAATATCGTGGCAGAGTGTGTATTTATATTTTGTATGTCATTGGCAATTGAAATGGTACAATACAGGTGAGGTTGCAGAGGCATGACCTTCGTTTTTGCGTCTCCTGCTCGCAGCATGCCCTGTTGTGTCGCTGTCCATCTGGGCGAACGGAAAGCGGCCAGCAGCTCTGGTTCACCTGCCTCTTCAGCGTCTACTGGAGCGGCAGAAGCACGCGACTGCTGAGACCGGCGCCGGTCGTTCTGGAACAGCGCTTTCCGGTGGGCAGCACCCGTTCCCGCGTCTCTCCTGCCGTCGTCTGCTGCGTCGGCTGACGCAAGCACCGCAGACCGTAGTGTCGGGTGTTTAGACTGTGCCTCGATCACCAGCCGGTGATCGAGGCACAGTCTTCGGTCGGGAACTGATACGACCATATGGCTACCGTATTTAGTTAGCATAAAAGAATGTTTAGTTTTTATTTATTGATGTTCGCGTATTAAACAAAAAGATATGATTTGCCAAACCTGTGTCATAGTCTGCGTTCCTTGCTCTCGCTATAAGCTGAGAAGAGGCGAAAGATCTACGAACAGGGTGTTTTGTCGTAGCCAACCTTTTGATGTGGGCCTCTTGTTTGTTTTAGGACAGCAACTGGCTGCCTTAGCGCGTGTATTTTTGTTTATTTATTTATTTTATATACATCGTACTTTCTCGTACATTCTCTTCCAATCACAAAAGTGGAGGAGGAGAGGGCAAATGGGAAAAGAGGAAAGCCTCTGGGGAAGGACGGGGGAGAAACGAAACATAGGAGCGGGCACTTGAGGTGAGCTGGCGAACCCCTTGGGTAGGTAAAAGGGAAACACATAACAAATAAAAATTGGGGGACGCTTGAGCTTCGCCTCTAAGAGCTGAACGCGATAGCGATATCCGGCCCCATCTTCATCGTGCTCTATTTCGCTTGTCATTATGTTGAGTCGCCCGGCCTCACACACGCGCAGGCACACACACACACTCGACATACCTATAGTAAAGGTTTCCGCCCTCTTCAACAGCACTTTTAAGGCAACAGTGTACCCACTGCGTGTTCGTAAGGGAATACGCGCAGTAATACGTCCGTGCCTTTTGTAATGGGTGGCCGGCTTTAAACCACCAACTCGTTATGCAGTTCCCATGATGTGACGCCCGATGGCAATATACGCTTGTACCCCCGTTGTACTGCGATATTACATCTCCTACTGTGACACCTGTACACAGGACGCGTATGTTTGTGAAGCATTAAAGGTAATTTCAGCGCAGTTCCACGCAATGGAGTGGTTCTGGGGTAGAACGCCTGCTTGTCACGCAGATGGCCTGGGTTCGATTCTCACTCGAACGTAATATTTTTTTAATTTTTTTGGTCACGGACAATTTTTCGCTCACAACAAGTGACGCCGACACCGGAATTTCTGCGGAACGAGCTCTTTAACGCTATCGCGTTAATAAGGGCGTTGGGGAGGGGCACTGTACCTGTGTCGTGGTTTCCTTCGCGTCGTTAGCGTAGAAGAGGGGGTATTCCGTTGCGTCATCACTCTCGCATGCAAGCAATAGCGAAAAAGTGATAATTTTGACTGTAATAAAAGCCGTTATGAATTGTTGGAGAAAAGCCTTAAGTCTCATTTGTTTCTGTTGCAGAGCCACTATATTTATTTATTTATTTATTTTCGCGTGTGGGTGATACTGCCAGTCTCATACGAGTGCGCGCGCACCAAAGCAGAAGGGCGCCCTTTCTGTCCTGTCTTATCAGTTCTTGGATACACAATACAGTTTTCATCACTCTCGTTAGCGAAAAAGTGATAATTTTGACACGTTTATACAGCGGCATATTTGTCAGAACGTGTAAGAATGGTTGGAGGCAGAAATGCCTGTAGGGGTCTCGAGGCAAAATTCAATAAGTACATTCTGAAAAAAATGGCGTTAATTGTATACAAACACTGAGAAATCGGTACATACTTAAATACGCTCTTATCTAGTAGACAATACAACTCTAGTTGTACACAAACACAAGAGCACTGTGAACAATACACCAGAAAAATACACACTTAGGTAACTTTGAACCAGTTCCTGCATCCAGCAAACAAATTCGTTTACGCGCAATTGGACTCGAACATTTATTCCACAAAAAAATAACTGCTAGTAAAATGACAATACAACACTAGTTGTACACAAACACAAGAGCGCTGGAAACAATACACCAGAAAAATACACACTTAGGTATCTTTGAACCAGTTACTGCACCCAGCAAAACAAAATTTTTTACGCGCAATTGAACGCGAACATTTATTCCACAAAAATAACCGCTAGAAAAAAACGATAATACGGCTCATCAAAAGAGGAAAAAGAATAACGGAAAATTATTTGCAGAACATGTCCTCGATTTTGAGGGTGAACTTGACAATGATTGTATACTTGGTAATCGAGGAATCTAGGACTATTCCATTCTCTGATTGACAGGGGAAAGAATGAATGCTTGAAGCAATCGTTGTTCAAGGTGTATTCTGTAATAGTGAACGCAGGTTTGTGTCTTAGTTCTCTGGATTTGCTAGGGAGATGTATTTGATGCATCGATGCGGCTGCGGTTATGAAGCAGGTTGTGTAGAAATTTAATCGTGCCAGTTTGCTCTTGTCGCTAGCGTAGGAAGACCGCAAGATATCTAAAAGGTTAGTGGCGAGTCGGTGCGTTTATACTTGTTGTAGATAAACCTACGGCTTCCTTTGTACCATTTCTAACCTTGCCATATGAGTGGCATATTGAGGGAACCAAACAGTGTTGGCGTACTCGAAAATTGGACGAACGAATGTTGTGTAGGTTAAGAGCCTAGTTGTGTCGGTGCAAGTGGGAGACGCCTTCTTAAGAAAATCAGCCTGCGCAAAGACGGCAGCTGTGACTTATTTATGTGTGCTTCCATCTCAGATCGGAAGTTAATGTAACACCGAGATATTCTGCAGCGTGACTCTTTGTAAAGGTGTGTTGTTCATTGTGTAAGTAAACTCAGAGGGTGCCTTTTTCTGTCACCGTCATACAGACCGTTTTGTTAAGTTTATCGACATTTGCCATTCTTCACACCCAGTGAGCAATTTTTCCAATGAACTATTTAGTGCCTTGTGGTCATCGCTGCTTTAATTTCCTTGTAAATTAACGCAGTCGTCAGCGAAGAGCTTAATTTTGCAGTCTATGTCGGCTGTAATGTCATTTATATAGATAAGAAATAAAAGGGCCCAAGGACGGAGCATTGGGGCACACCTGACTTTACAGAAGCCGTCCCGATAATGCGCCTCGTAACCACAAACTGTTGGCGGTCGCTAATGAAATCTTTTACCCAATTCGTAATCTACTCCACCCCCTATGTGTTTTCTAGTTTTGAAATCAGTTTGGTATGACAGACCACGATCGAACGTTTTCGATAAATCAAGCAGTATATATCTGTTTGGGAACGGTTATTTCTACAAAGGGCAAGATCGTGTACAACTTCAAGTAGCTGGGTTACAGTTGACAACCTTTCCGAAAAGCCGTGCTGGTGGGGAGACATAAGGTTATTTCTAGAAGACAGTTAAATGCTTTAGGATTATATGTTGAGTATTTTGCATATCGGATACATTCAATAGCTCCCTTTGAAAGGTTTATCTTTGTTCGCTGAGTACATTAAAGATGCGATTAGACCTTATATGATGACGAAACGCTCGAGTGTTTTTAATTACGTCAATTTAAAGGTTCTGCGAGTCTACATTTCACGCAAGCGCCAGCAATTCTTTGGCGGTGGAAGGAGGCTTCTATATTTCGCGTGCATTCACATGTCTTTGGAAGTTCTATTACGCCGATAGGTGACGCTTGTGTCTTCAGGAAACGCTTTTCTAAAGCATTTGTTGCCTACTAATATTCGATAATAATTACAGAGGTTACATGAGTATTTTGTTATAAATGCTAGCGGCCGGTTGGGCTGTGATTTTGGGTCTGTCCTATAGCCAGTGAACAAAGGCGCACCAAATAGAACAGCCACGGCTGAATCCAATTTGGCATTGGCTCAAGATAATTTTTTCATTCAAGCCAGGCGGTGATGCGCGGGCTAGTTGGTTTGAGGCACTTGTAATCGTATTCGTAGCGCGAAAAGCCAGACGCAGACACAAGCAAGGAACACATACACAGGACGGGCGCTACACAGGACTAGCGCCCGTCTTATGAATGTGTTCCTTCGTTGAGTCTGCGCCTGGTTTTTGGCGCTACGAATATGATTACAACTTCAATCAACTAGTTATGTACCCCAATGTTTAAGAGTCTTTCTGTAAGTTTTACCAGATTCGCTGCTAGCGATTGGGGGCAGGTGTTTTCTAATCTAGCTCCAGCGCTGTGCTTTTTATGTAAGGAATTATTTGGCAATTATCCGATAAGGTGAAATCCATGAATGTATAGTAGGTGTTTAACGATTCCAAGTAGGTCCTGTGGTAGAACCTTAGGTACAATTCTTATTAACGATGTATTAATTCCCTCGGAACCCGGCGAAGAATTAGGCTCTATTTTACTACTTGCTCTAGCTCTGAAGCTGTGACCTCTTCAGTGTCGTCCACTTTTATCAGGAGACCATAGTTGCATGAGAAGGTAGTCCTAAGGCGACGTTCAGCCCATTAGAAATATTTTCAAGAAGACTAGACAGATCACTTGGCGTTGAAACAGCGATTCGACGTTTTATGAGTGAAGGAATGACCTTTATCGTTTTCAGGAAGTTAAAAGCTGTTTATCTGTGGCCAGGTTTTGGAAAGGAACTCGAATGTTGTCAATAAGAACAGTTCTCGCCCTGGTGACTGTTTCTCTTAAACACTGCAGCCGCATATTTATAACCACTCCAATTGCTGGCATTGGTGTAAAGTAGTTTTCGCCCCGCAGCTTTCCTTAGTCGATAATCACGCGAACAGTCCGAGTTTCCACCAAGAATCAGAAGAAGCACTTTTTAGATATCTTACGGTGACGGCATTTAGATTTATTTTAAGGAGTCTTTTCTTATATGCAACAACTAAATTCATGGCATTTTGTTCTGCATTTCCATCTATCCAGATGGACAAAGCCCGCATGTAGCAGCTTTTCGAACTGTATTAGAATTACACATGAGTGATCGATGGCTGGTCAACCTGATCGAAGTGAAGTCAAGAGGCATACATTTACAAACAGTATAGGAAAATGCCCACTACTTCAAGCTCACCAAAATTAGCCGTGAGAGAGAGCAGACAAGGGACTATAGAAAACACGTCAATCTTTGAAGAGACTGCTTACAACAAAGGGGTGTGTGTGTTATACAGTGTAAATATTCTTGCAAGCCCACAGACTTACAAAAGCTTCCCACTCATATCGGTTCAGGATCCGCATAAAGTCTGATGGGAATTGAAGTCTCCCACAAATATAATTTCTTTCCTTCAAGGCGAAATTACGGAATCTAGAACAGTAAAATTTTGAACAGCTGCTGAAATATGCGTTGACAACGCATGCGTTGACTAACCAAAAATGGAAGGAATCCCGGAAGAAAAACATCTAAGCCAGAAATTTGACTTTTTTAAAATTCAGTACTTGACATCTAATATTAACCTGATGAGCATTTCTTGAAGAAAAAAAATACTGCTAAGCCGCCACCCCGAAAGAGTCGGTCTAAACAAACTATGAGGCAATTTTTAACATTAAAACACTTTTATTTTAAAAGCCAAGTTCCTGTAAAACAATTTCATGGGCGAAAGCTACGTAGTGGAGAAAGACGAAGAACAGCAGCGGGACTCACATAAAATCATCATCAACATATACGGCTCGCGCACTGCCAGCGAAACAGCGTTCTAGCAAAAAGGCTGTTTTGAGGACGCGATGATGCATACCTGGACTATTAGGAATGTGTTCATCGACTCCGGTACTTCTATGAAGGAGGCGCCAATACTCTTCGCCAGCGACAGCCTGCCGACGGCATATGAGGACGGCTACGTCCCCTCCCGCTCACCCACGCAGCAAGAGGAGGAACACAGCCTGGGCGCCTTGGGTCACCTGAGGTTCGTTCCTGCAGCGAATGGCCCCGAAGGGACCGCCGCTCGATGCAGCGCCGCACCGGCACTGGGCTACGCTGCCTTTATCGCTGTCCGTTGTGGGCCAAGCCTCTTCAACCGTGACCATGCTGCGGGCAAGTTCAGGCGATCGGATCCTAAGGGCACACCTGCTGACCATGGCCGAACCACTGAGGTTAGTGCAGTGCTAGAATAGGCGCAGGCTGTATCTAAGAGTGTAGTAGATCAAGTCACAATTCTGATTATTGACTCCGCCTCTTACACTTGTCATCAACTTCGCGTTTCGGTCTCTATAGTTTCAGTTAGCATTGTTTTAACGATATATACCTGTAAGAGAACCAAAATCGCTACTTATTACTGTTACTGCGCCTAATGACGCGCTCTAATGAGATGCTACGCAAGAGTCTTCGCGAGCTATATATTTGCAGTGGCTGTGAATATAGTATTACGTATAGTATAATGTAGAACCCTATCCTGCATTTTCATTATCGGTGTTAGTAGATTTAGCTAACATGGTATCAAGGAATTATGATTACAGGAGAGCCGGAAAGTTTAGTAACTACTGTGACTGTACCTTAATAGTGGCTGTGATAAAATGCATCTTGAAGCTGAAGCTTTGCCCGCAGCAGCGGTATTGTGGTTACGGTGATCGGCTGCCGACCTGAAGGTCGAGGGTTAGATCCCGGCCTTGGCGGTCACATTTCGATAGAGGCGGAATGCTAGTGGCCCGTGTACTGTGCGATGTCAGTGCACGCACGTTAAAAACACCAGATGGTTGAAATTTCCGGAGTTCTTTGTTGATAGAACGTGAGCTTAGGCATGTTGGTATTCCATCTTAACACCTATAGCGCACAGACACATATCGTTTATGTGATGTATATCGTTTATGTGGCACGTAAAACACCGAATGGTATGCTCTATGGCAAAAGGGTGTTATAAAGGGTGTGTCGTTCGTCCGTTTGGGGACTCAACGGGGCTTCCACAACAATTGATCCCTTTAAGCACTAACGGCACCGGGTCTAACAGGTTAGTCCCCATGCAGTTAGTGCTGCAAGCTTACTGTTAGGTCCCCACAGGTCACCTCAATAGGACTAACACTTTAGTCCTCACATTTACACCTTACCGGGCAACTATTAGTTCCTACAGTTGCACCTCGCCGGACGAACGGTCGGTCCACTCAAATACTCCATGCGGATGATGTTTTTATCTCCATTTCAGGTGATCCGTTAATCCCCAGAGATCAGTTTCTATGCAGTTACTATGCCCAAGGCTTAATACTTTTATTGCCTGTTTTTTTCCGTCGGGAGCAACAAATGGCGCGGAATAGAACACGGCCATAAAATATTTAGTCATGCGTGCTTCATTGCTTTCGCAGTCAATGCGACAACGAAAGACAAAAGTGAGGTGTTTTATTCTCCTATATACATAGGAAGCGCCTGCTTCTTTGAGTGAATGCACTGTAAGTTGTCCAGTACAAATCGAGCCGTGTTTTCACATCTCGTAGAGTCCTTTTCGAGAAGCTGCTCTAACAGAAGCGATAGATGACTAGCATTTCATGCGCCTGCTCACACAAGAGCCTGCACGTTGTGGAGAACGGCTGCGTCCTGCAAAGAACAAAACATCTTGCAAATAGTTATTGACACGTGACAGAGAGGATGAAGACGCACGCACGTGGCACATACGCTCAAGGTGAAATAATAACACACATCTAAAATGCGGCATGCAAATAATTTCACCGTGACATCATACATAATCAAACACGCATTTCGAGCGACATAGCGGAGCAGCCCAAGTGCGGCAACCGCAGCCATCACGACAAGGCACCGCCAACATGTCGGCGAGTTTTCTGCGAGCGGCGTCGTGCAGGTCCAGGAACTCTGCCGCCGCCGCTGCCGCCAGCGAACCGGCGAACCTCGAGCGAGCGGCAGTAGAGCGAGCGAAAGCGGGGCCGCCGCCACGAACTGAGGCGAACTGCTTGCGAGCGAGCGACGGGGAAGGCGACGCTAATGGCGACCAATTTCCACAGAGTTCCGAAGGACAGCCGAAGTCTGCTAGCTAATCCCCGTGCCAGCCTATGTGGTGCATTCCCAGCGCGCGACATACAATCGGGCTCGTTGTTGGCCCCCGCAGTGCGTTTATTTATTTATTTATTTATTTATTTATTTATTTATTTATTTATTTATTTATTTATTTATTTACATTACTCTCGGGGCGCAAATAAGCGTTACAGTGAGTGGGTATTATAACAAAAAATGCAGCACAAATGAAGCATAAAATTATAACATAATAATGAGAATACATGTTCAAACAATCCTAGTAACTATAGTCGGTGACAGCCTAAGAATAAATATAAGCTCCGCCCACGAGGCCGCATCGCTGATATTTTGCATGCCTCCGCGCTACAAACGAAGTAGTTCCTAAACAATGGAAATAATTTTCACTCATATAAACCATATTTTGCAATACTGCACTGATAGTGAAATAAAAAAAGCAAAGCTAGGTAAAATAAATTTTGAAGGCACGGAGTTCAGCGTCAGCATAACAATATATGTGTTGTTTAAATCGTACCACCCACTGCGTTCATCTCGGAGCCTATACGAAGAAGTAATGTACATCTCAAAGGTCATGTTTCTGAGCAGTACGTATTATGGTAATAAAACATAGAATGCCAGATTTAACATAAAATTTAAAATAAAGGAATCGTTATTTTACGGTTTCACAGAACAAAACAGGGACATTAGTCACATTTAATAAGATCGTTTGTAATTTTTTTGCGAAACTCTCGCCGCCAGCTTTCTTCACTGTCTGCTTTAACTATGGTAACTGTGACTCAAAGCGAGGTATGGCGAAGTGGTGCGAGATCGCCTTTGAGAATTTCGACTCTCGTGTTGCCGTTAATACCACATTTGCGTCTCCAGTCGCCGTGCTTGTCATCCTGTTTGAGGAAAACGCCAAGGCTTTATTTGACGCCTTGTTTCAACAAAATAAAAGCGTGTAGCACACATGGCGTTTAAGTGTGGGGGCCATTGCATGCGTTGCCGTTACGTCCACGCCAAGGAGGTGTACGCAGCTTAATTGGCATTGATTGTAAGCTTTACGTGGGATTGTTTCTCGCTTCGACAACTTGCACTGGCACTGTCATTACCCCTTAAGCCCTTGAACGTTCAAGTTTTTAGTTATTATTTATTACATACCTGCGTCGCCCCAGTGGGCATTAAAGCTGGAGGGCCCACTTTTGCTAGAAGAGGGGCCCCTGCCTTCTGTATGTGTGTGTCTGTGCGAAGGTATATATATCTATACGTAGATTGCGAAGAGGCTGTCATTGGTTGCCGTAAGACAAATAGGAAAAGGATACATGCTTTTCAAAAGACAGTTTATTTGTCAACGTTTCGATCGGAGACCGATTTTTATCAAGGCAAGATTTACGAGGCTTCGATGCGCTTTTATAGCGTCGTCCTCCGTGCAGGTGAAGCGACACAAAAAAAAAATAAAGAATAAAAATGTAGAAATTTAAAATATCAGTAGCCAGAAGACCACAAATATACACTCGGACATAGAAAAAGCAGGTGCATCCTCGAATAAAAAAAAAAGGAAAACATGTAGATGTCTAAATAGATAATCTCGGTGGACATAATCAGTAAGTACATTCCTTTCGTACATTGTCAAGCCCCACCTCTCCGGCCCCCCCCTCCTCATTTGTTCGTGAAGCATAGTGAGGGGGTGAGGCTTCACAAGAAGGGATAAGCGCTTAAAAAAAGGGTCTATGCACTATAAGCTTCAAGAGTTTAATATAAACAAATTATCACTGCGTAATACATGCACACAATACACGCGAAATGCAAAAAACGCACGTTAGACAAAAACAAGAATTCCAAATATGGTATCGTGAAATAAAATATGATGCAACGCAATTAAAAACAAAGGCTTTTTTTCATTCAATAATAGTTTTAGCGGCGTCACTTCAGTTACGATCACGAGACATGCAATCTACGTGTCACGGCGAGCCCATCATTTCACGGCTTGTAGCCAACGATTACCTCGCACGGCGTTTCTTATTGCAAGGCGTTCGTGCATCGAGCGTGATACTTACGCGACGGGCACTTCAACCTAGCACATCATTCTGGGCTGGTGGAACTAAATTCCGTTGAGACGACGCAACTGCGCAAATAGGCACATGTCACATAATTACAAACACACCAGGTGACCACAAATATCTTCTTATAAATCGCACACCACTGCATATTCTCCACACCTGGTTTGTTTACTTTCGCATTGTGTTACGCTAACGGGCTATGTTGGTTCGCTTTCTTTCTCTCACGCTTAGTCCCCTCTACGTCACTTATATAGGCGCACAGCACGGCACCACATCACGAAAGATCACCAAGGTTCCCCACGTTGCGAGCTCAAGTAACACGCACACGCACATGTGGCAACGCTAGTGCCATGACTTTTGCGGGGTGGTAACTCATACACAGACGCGCACATTCTGCCTTCACTTTCACCTCACTTAAGCCCCAACCGCATGCACGCGATTTTCGGGCGACAGCGACGAGCGACAGCGACGAGCGACATGATTTGCTGTCGCGGAGGGCCATCCATCGCCGTCGCTTGTCGCGTCGCAGCTTTCTGGAAAACAAGAAAAAATCGCTTGTCGCCCGGAAGTGAGCGTGACGATTTCCGGCAACATGGCAGCATCACCGATCCTCGCTTCGGTTGCAATTTGCTCTTGATCCTTCCAATCGGCGCGTACTTCAAAGAATGCAAGTTATAGCCTACGTTCTTTCCAACCCCATCTCACGTGGAGGGCGAGGCAGCGGCCGTATTAAATGCGAAGCATTTCTTAGCGAACCTCTGGCACTTTAATCGTTTCTATCTACGTATCTATCTATCTATCTATCTATCTAGCCGCCTACGTCTGGGTGCTCTCATGATCGCCTCCTTCACATGGTGTAGACCAAAATTTGCATAGGAGGGTAAGAGGATTTGACGAATATGATTGCCGGGTCATGACATGAATAACGTTAACTCCTGTCGCGTACGTCGGTCAAACCCTTTCCACTAGGACACGGTGTGGCACATACCCGTTTAACAGGGGCCGCGGTGTACGGGTATGCGCCACAGGTGATGACAGTTTATATCTACCAGGAATGGCGAGAACAGACAATGGTAACTTCAATGCTAGAGCGTTAAGGAAAACCAACATCGGCAGCGTTGACTCGACGAATGTAAAGAATGAAAATTAGGACGCGAGCAGGAATTGAACCCAAGCATTCTGCGCGGCAATCAGGTATTCTACCACTGAGCCACGCCAGGTCTATAAACGGGTTTGGAAAAAACAGCCTACGCAGGCGTAATATCGGTGCAACGTCAATTTTGGTTGTGGTGCTGGCTATCTAATTTTAAAAGAAAGCAATAAACACTACATGATGCTCCTACGATGCGTACTCGTACGATACAGGCGTCATATCAGATTAACGTCTGTAGTTCCAGTGTTGGCTCCGCTTTTATAGCAGTGTCATAAACATTACGTTTGTATTCCTATGATTCAGCAAGGTATATTGGAGCATTGCTCGACCCCGGAGGATTACATTAACGAAAGGTACATATGATATCCACATCACCGCACCGTACAGTGCACTTTGTCCACCAGAACGACGCAGTATCCTCTTCATTTCTTACGAGGCTGGGCGATGGCCTCATGCTGAGCGAGGATGATGCCGGATTGATTGACAGCCGCTTTGTAGAATAGGCTACGTAGGGCACATACGCCCTGGTAGTCTACGAATACGACAAACACCATCCACTGATGTTGGTCTACGTAGCACTATCCAGGCCTACCAGCCTCGAAAGCATATACCTCACCAACGCGAAGGGTGACTTCAGAATCCGACATGTCGCCGGCTCTATCGACAGAAAAATTGTCGACGAAGTGACCAAGGCATCCACGATTTCCAACAGCTGTACTATACCTCATACTTCACTACACGTGAACCCCTTGTCTCCGCGATCACGACCGGATCCGATAACAAGTCATGACCAGCTGCTGGTGCTCACTGATCACGGTGATGATGCCCTTGTTCAAGAACTGTCAGGAACTTCTTGCACACATGGACACGGGTTCATGAAACGTGCGTGGGTTCTCGGGACTCGTATAAGCACTACATATGAGCTTACCGCTTCTGGTGTTGGTAATACCCACGCTGCCATTGGCAGCGTTACCCAACCGTAAACAACCGGTTATATAACACATATGCGGCTCTTCAACATATATTTGTGTGCGTATCAAATTTATACAACAAATCTTTAGCGTCATTTTGTAACGTATCGCTCAGTAAAAAGTTACGCCACAGTCAGCTACCCGCCGCATGCTTCGCATAACATCGACTCCCACGTAACGTGGGATCTGCCGAATTTTTTTTTGTCGTTAATTTTGATCGACGGCTCGTTTTGATGTTTCGTTGGTAGCTTGCTGCAATGATGGTAGCTTGCTGCAATGTCAATTTAAAGTGCGTCGTAGCGTCGTATACCCTTGTCACACGGGTAAGCCTAACCGCTGTTATACCAAACTGCAGTTAGCAGACGTAACCACAGTTACCGTCAACCAGACAGAGGCGCTGTCACACGTTTGCAGCGCTTCCAAGCGTTCTTTAGTTGATACATGGCTGCGTTCGTGCAACACCGCTATAACACAGCCTTGTACAGGGCTTCACGCTCGATTATGGACGCGTCAGCAGCGTGTTTTGATGCGCGTCTATCAAGTAGCGTGAAACCTTGCTCTATGAACGAACGCAGCCGTGTATCAATCTCGCAAAATGTACATGAGATTTTTGCAGCAAGGGCAAACTTGTGCCTCAAAGCCGGTAATTTATCTTCCCAAATGTGTACTAACGCCTCCGTCGTCGCAACGGTCCAGTTGACACGCTTTTGGCTCGATATTTCGCTGGGAGCCGAGCTCGCGTCCGACATGGGGGCCACCATGTTGTCAGTTTACGGCGCTAACAGGGGTTGCCTACCTCCGTTTACGAAAACGGTCGTTAGCGCATTAACTGCGGTTAGGGTTGTCGTGTGACAAGGTACAACAGCCGTTAGACATAACGGCCGTCGTACTTAACTACTACATAAAGCCGTCGTACTCAGACTACCCGTGTGACAAGGGTAGTAGACGTCGTAGATGCGTAGTAGATAGATAGCGTGCGCTTCCGTGCGCCCACTCGAGGTCACAGCAGATACTACTGTCGCAGTTAAATAAAACATTGCAAAAAAAAGAAAATCCCGTAATGCTGCTGTGACTTCCTTATCTCACACAAGTCAATAATAAATTTGACATGCTGCCATTCATCTACTCTGTAATTCTTTTTTGCAATTTACCTGCGTGCACGCAATAGTTTTAAATCTAGCAACCATGACACTTTGTCGCGAACATGTGGGTGCTCCCGACATCGCGACGGAGCCCGTTTGTCGCTGTCGCTCGTCGCCGTCGCTCGAAAATCGCGTGCATGCGGTTGGGGCTTTACACGAATGAACGCGACGACAATCGCCGATGTGGTGACCCTCAGGCGATATACTTGGTGTATCCCAGCGATGGAGGGAACACGCCGTGTTGCAACTTGACGCAGCCGAAACGACGGAACGCGCTAAAGCGTCGTAAAACACTCCGAGCTGCTGCCGCTTCGGTGCACTTCAAACGCGGCACATTCACAAGCTTCTACTGCATCGGCTGACGACCGGCGAGGACAATGCTCGGTGCGTGCAAATAACAGCAGAAGATATATCTTCTTCTGGAAGAAATAAACACCGCAGGAAATTCGAAATGACGGATCTTGTCTCGGTGCAGCGGTACTACGGTCCGTACTTCACCTCTCGTTGCGAACGGCGCCATGTTGCATTTTTCATTGGTTCGTCTTAACCGTTACGTCATGGTAAGAGCGGCCCGTAGTTGGACGCGCATAATACAAATGGACAGCGGTACAGTTTACTTTTTATTCTTAGCTTGTCACCGACTATAGACTCTCAAGATATAGTCATTTAGTGCAGTATTGAAAGATTGACGCGTCCTCAACGCAGGTGATGGAGGGGGTTCCACTGGCCACTGACCTTTGGCAGAAAGAAGTCTGAAAAAAAAAAAAACATTTCTGCGGTGGAAAGGAATGATAGCGATGATCAACGCGTGACGAGGTATGAAGGTTCTGAGATGAGTTCCCGTTTGTGTGAATTATCTAGGTAATCGATTTTTTAAAAAGATGACAGCTGATAACGTTTTCTGACCGGGATCCCAAAGAGATGACGCATACTCAAGCTTAGGTCCTGTTAGTGCTTTGTAGAGTGCTAATTTTTAATGGAACGGGGCTTAAGAATAATTTCTGCGTATGTAGCCGAGGCATCTGTTGGCATTGTTAGTGATGTATGCAATGTGCGCATGCCAAGAAAGGCTATTGGTTAGCTGAATTCCGAGATATTAAAACTAAAACGAAGCAAGACAGGAAGGCGAGCTAGTTGGTGCTGATTCATTCCTGTATAACACAAGTGTTGTCCACTTTGTTGTCCTTTTTGCGCTTCTGTTTTACAAAAATATTGATACTAAGTTACGTAATCAAAATTTATGTTATTGATAGCTTAGCCGAAACATGTGGATGAGTCAGAGCGACGCCAGAAAGACATAATCTTGCATTTAGCGGGGTTTAAGAACATTAGCCGGTGTGAGCACCACTTGATATGTTATCTAGGTCTGACTGAAGAATGAAGTTACCATGCTGATTAGGTATTTCGCAGTATAGGACACAATTGTAGGCAAATAGTTTGATGGAACTATTAATAACAGTGGGTAGGTCATCAATATAAATTAGAAATAGCAATGGGCCCAAGACGGCGCCTTGAGGAACGCCTGACTTTACGTCACAGCGCGGAGATGCAGCATCATTGGCAGTTACAAATTAAGTACGGTTAGTTAGGAAGCATTCTATCCAGTTTAAAGGGTTATGGTGAATATTGTCACGGGGGTCGTGACGTCGACTAAGACAGCAGTCAGTGTGTTCAAGATGAAACTTTTTATTTGGTCGACTGTGTGGCCGGGAAATAAAAACTCAAACTACAGCAATACACGCTGTTATTACACTGATAGCGGCGAACAGGGCGTCGGCCGGCGATAAAACTGCTCAGCGGTAAGGCGGGTCGGCATTTATAATTGCGGCATCGAACATTCGAACCTTATCGCTGGTGGCCGCGTTAGTTCCAGAATGAAGTGAACTGTTCCCGTTTGCGCGCTCAAGCCTATAAGATGATTCTGAAATAATCTGGAAGGTTCCCAGACATTCGGGAGCGGTTTACGCAAGACTGTGGTTACACGTGTAACGGACCAGTTGCATAAACATAGCAAAAGAAGCGCGCTTGGCAATATAAAGTGTATTAAGATGAAGAAGCAGTAAGCGATGAAACACAATGTCAAAAGCTTTAGCAAGATCTAAGAAAATACAGTCAATAACTTGACCTTTGTCTAAAGAGGAAGAAATGTTATGCATCAGCGACATTAGTTGTGTTTCGCAGGAGTAGTTCTTGCGAAACCATGCTGAATTGAAGGGAAAAAGAGGTAGATTAAGAAATGAAATGAGATTAGAAAATATGAGAGGTTCAAGGATTTTGCAAGGTATGCTGATAAGTGGAATGCGTCTGCAATTGAGAGGAGAATGTGGGTTACCTGATCTCAACAGAGGCACCACCTTCCAAGTCGAGCGCTCAATAGTCTGGGTGAAAAGGTATATAAAATACGGAAAAGTAGGCAGCGGTATATCTGAGAAATTTGGAATTAATTTCGTCCGCGCCTCAAGAAGAACATAGTTTTAAACAATGGATCTGCTTTAAAATGCCCGCAAAATCCTTAACAAGTCAATCCATGCAATAAAAAAAACCTTTTTCTACATGTACGGGAGTGTGTTAGTAACTCAATGAGAAAATGATTTCGCAAAGGTGTCATTTAGAACCATACAACATTCTTCAATGCTCATTGTTCAAGAATTTGACGACGAAGAGATGATCTTAGCTTCACGCTTATTTTATTGGCTTAAAAAGCTGTCAGTAAAAGAGTGAGCTAGTCTTTTATTGGTGTTACATGTGCGATCACCGCAACAGAGGATCATGGGGCGGGCGTGTGCTGACATGCTTTTTTTAGGCGAAAGCGTCATTTTACGCAATGCGCGATCGGACCGCCAACGGAAACCGCCGCAGCAAAGCGGCACACAACTTAAGTCGTCTTCGAAACTGTGAATATGGTTATATCAAAACCAAACGCCACGGTTTTCCTACGTTTCAGAAACCGAACGTCGAGGGGGCAATGACAAAATATCGCCGAAGTGCGAAGAAACGCGGAATACAGAGAGACAGCGAGGCAACATTGTGGCCCAGGCGAGTTAGCCGCATAGTCACCCCGCTGACGCCTCTTGAATGTGTGGAAGAACGTGGAAAGCACATCGAACTGTAAAATATATACGGCACCATTCGTGCGGCATTCGTGAACATAATCTCAAAGCTTAGGAACATTTCGCTACGCTCAGCGATAAAACTCTGCGACATAGCTGAGCGGCGAGTAAAGCTCTCGCGTTACGATGTAAGAAGTTTCCTGGTGCCCTGCTGGTTTGTGCACTAGCTAACAAAACATGGCATTTAAATAGATTCAAGTATACGTTTTCCAATGAAGGGAGTCTAGGGTACCTAGGATTGAATTTGTCTGCTATGGGGGCAGAGGGTCTCTCGTAGATCTTATGTTTTATTCCCAACATGTGCATTGAAGTCTGAATGTTAGAAGTATGTCTAGAAATTGCAACATAATGGATCCGGCCCAACTGTGAATCTGCTATGGACAAAAGCATGCAGTCTCTTACAAGTAGGAAGAGAGTGATATTATTAATCAAATAAGGAAATCAACCACACACCAAAGCAGGCTACTGCTTATAAAGTTCTCAAGATTTCCAATGCTGATGTCAGTCTTTTATATTGTTATTGGAGCCATCAGAAAAAAAAGGACAGCCTCTTTCACAGAGAATAAGTTGCCAATTTTTTTAGGGAGAAGCGCCGTTCTTTCTTATTTCAGTGCTGCGTGCATGTAGTCTTCTAAAAAGTGGCGTTGTTTGTCGCAATTCCAGACAGCGAGCATCCATCGGGAGATGTGGCCCTGCCTCCCGCTGGGACAAAGGCAGAGGAGAGCTGGGACAAAGGTATGTGCCGTTTTGCTTATTTGGTCGTGTGCGTTGTTAATCTGTTCACTCGCAGATCGTGAAGAGAGCAGTTCATTCGCACACTTTTAGCGAGATTACGTTTAATGGAGGAAGGCGTTTTCACATTTAGTATGTCTATGAATTTGAATATACATGCCAATGATTACTCCTGCAACAATTATCACCAGAAGACGTGTCCAGACTTTTGTGTTGCTGCTCCGGGCTTTTCCGCTGCGATGCTGTACACACGCTGAGTTGCATTGCTTATGAGCGTCTGGCAAAGTAGCATTTCCTGAATATATTTGTTTACT
This sequence comes from Rhipicephalus sanguineus, assembly GCF_013339695.2. Taxonomy (NCBI): domain Eukaryota; kingdom Metazoa; phylum Arthropoda; class Arachnida; order Ixodida; family Ixodidae; genus Rhipicephalus; species Rhipicephalus sanguineus. Next base: position 87,757,964 of record NC_051176.1, on the reverse strand, counting down.
ACTCTCTGTCACTTTCTCCATATGTGTTCATGGATGGTTTTAGTGTTGCGTCTGGGCCACACTAGAGGCCAGGTAATTAACAACAGTTAAGTCTTATATCGCAAATCGCACTCGGCTGTCAACAGTTCTAGTTGTCCAGTTGTGAACATTGCAGTTTATTTTCATCCAATTGTCAACTGGATGAAAAAAAAGCCTACCGATCTGTACGAAGGTACAGTTCCTCCTAAGACTTTGTCGCTAAGAAAAAGCAGCAAGAAACTTGTTTTCAACAATTGTTTGTATCTCATATCTGAGGTTAAGCTGCACTGGTGCACGCACGTGCCTTGTATCGTTATATTCATACGTAGGGTTCGCACAGTTCGGCTTTGACAGCTGTGACGACAATTTCGGTCGAATTTGTTTCGAGCACACGTATCGCCGTGATCTCATTTTACAAAACAAATATTATGCAAGCTTCGCCTTAGTAGTGCCCAGCCTCAAGGAAGAGCGGAGCTGTGTGGCCTTTTTTGTTTAAGTTTCATTTCTTCTTTCTTTTTTCTTTTTATTTCTCTTTCTCGCTCTTTCTATCTTTATTTATTTCTTTCTTCTCTCTGTCCCTGCTTTTTTGGAAGGGAGAACGTTTGGGCGTGTTGGTTATTCATCGTTCATCAGCAACCATAGCGCAACAAAGTACACGGGACAAGGAAGCGCTTGTCCTGGTCACTTCCTTGTCCCGTGTTCTTTGTTGCGCTATGATTGCTGATGAACGCTGCTTTTCTCTCTCTCTCATCGTTTGTCCTGTGTCCGGCTCTCTGTTTTTCTATCTTTTTTGTTTCTGTTTCTTTCCATCTCTTAACTGTCTTTTTATGTCTTTGAATCTTTTTGTGTCTTTATTCCCTTTATTTCTCGGTATTCTTTTCTTTCGCTTGCTCTGTCTCTTTCTCTTTTCTTTCTTTCTATCTCTATTTTTCCCTCTCTGTCTCTTTCACGTGTTGCGCGTGCTCCACATCATAGAAATGGACTCTTCAACGAGTTGGTTTGCGTTCATCTTTGGTTGAAACAGCACACGCAGGAGAATGACGAAGAAGTAGGACCACAGGACAGCGCCTGTCCTTTGCTCCTATTTCTTCGTCCTCGCCCTGTGTGCGCTGTTTCAACCAAATATGCTCCACCTCACCGAGCAGAGTTTCCGCTTAAACGCTCGCACCTGCTGTACTTGCTAGTGGGGCTTGCCCAATTCCGATGACGCGTACCCACCTGCGGTGTTCTGCGCGATGGATGACAATTTACCACTAGCTTGAACAGCTTCGCTGCTAAAAGAAAGCTGCTGTTGTGAAGAACCACAGAAATGTGCAGCTTTATCTAAAGCCAATGCTGTTTCTCGCTGGAAAGATGCCATATATGCTTTTCAGCGTACGCAATACTTTTGCATGCAGCAGAGCGCTTCGTTAGGTGCTTTCTAGCAGCTTTTCCTGGCTGACCGGAGTTGCCCTGCCATTGGAGATCATAATATATTTCAAATAAAACATAGTTGCTCCCCCTGTCATAAGAATCGCTATAACACGAATGTAAAAGGTGTCTTCACAGACGTAGTTGAGCGTTTGTTGTGGATTGTTTCGCGCCGAGGGCGAAGGAATGAATGCTATAGCAACAAGTTGTAATGTTGTAGAACGGCAAGCAGCTCGAAACTTCCAACGCGTTGCTCAAGCAGAAAGGACGCACGGAACGAACATACACAAGATGAGCGCGAACTAACAACTGTCACAGCTCGACAGTTAAAGCGCGCTGGTCAAATACAAGGAGGACGCACGAAACGAACGCACAAGTATACACAATGAGCGCGAACTGTTACAGTTGTAACTTATTTGTTTGTGAGCAGCGCGCTCCTTTCGCAAAGCGGCCGCTGCGGTGAGCGAAATGACTTTCGTGCTCTCTTGAACGCAAACTTGCGGTGAGAGCGCAAGACGTACAAGATAAGCGCGCGCGCACGAGCGACCACGCCCTGTAGAGACACGCTCATCTCAACGCGTGGGGCGACGACATTTAGAGCGCGCTCTTCGAGCCCTTCGCGCTATCTCGCTAGTGATAACGAAAACACGCTGATGTACCCTGATCTCTGATTACCGCCACTGGCAAATGGTGTATATAAATAGCACGCCGTTAGTATAACGGAGCAGATGCCGTTTGTGGCGGAGTCGTTTTCTGCTGCGCGCTGGGGATCGAGAGGTTACGAGTTCGATTCCAAGTGACGGAACTTTTCTTCTAGTTTTTTTCTTTGCCATATGTTACTCTTTATATTTTACAACGTCATATCCGTGAGGGAAAAGCTTCAGTGGAGCCGTGGTGGACCGCGGCATAAAACACTTTTGTGTTAAAAAGATATTTGAGTGCTCAAAAGAGTGCTAAGCCGGGCTAGTTGGTAAGCATTCATAGTGAATTTAGAGCGCGAAAAAACGAGAGACAAAAGAAGAAATACTACACACGACAAGCGCTGACTGCCAACTACAACATTTATTGCGCATAACCCATGCTTAAATAACATCGCTGCGTACCACTGAACATGAGGGGACAAAAAGGTAAAAACTTATTACAAAAACCAAACAAACAGAAACTGTAGAACTATCATCGTATGCCCAGATAGTCTATCCCTTTTTTAACTAAGCTGATCGAGGCCTGCGCAACGTACACATCTGACAAAGAGCTTATATGCGCAGCTTCCACGGTTTCCCGCTGCGTCTGCCCCCTGTGTCGATACAGAATGGCCGTGTTACCAAATAAAGGCACACAACCAAAATCGCGACAGTGCAGCGATAGGTGCGAGCTAGCTTGGCCTTTTAGGGAATCATTGTGCTCACGCAGACGCACATTAATGCAGCGCCCCGTCTGCCTAATATACACACGGTCACGCGAAAGTGGAATCGAGTACACTGCGGAAGCACAGCAAGGAATGTACTTGTTTACGTGTCTTATCTGACATGGACTTTCCCATGTGTTTCGACCTGTTAGCAATGCGCCGGTCAACCCTCGCACAAAGTTTGCCCAGCTTATTGGGGGCAGAAATGACAACATCAACATTGTAGCGAGAGGTGACTTCTTGATGCAATGGGTCAGGCCATGCACGTAGGGGAGTGCATGTCAGATAAGACGCGTAAACAAGTACATTCCTTGCTGTGCTTCCGCAGTGTACTCGATTCCACTTTCGTGTGACCGTGTGCATATTGGGCAGACGGGGCGCTGTATTAATGTACGCCTGCGTGAGCACAATAATTCCTTAAAAGGCCAAGCTAGCTCGCACCTATCGCTGCACTGTCGCGATTGTGGTTGTGTGCCTTTATTTGGTAACACGGCCATTCTGTATCGACACAGGGGGCAGACGCAGCGGGAAATCGTGGAGGCTGCGCATATAAGCTCTCTGTCAGATGTGCGCGTTGCTCAGGCCTCAATCAGCTTAATTCAAAAAGAGATAGATTATCTGGGCATACGATGATAGTTACTACCGTTTCTGTTTGTTTGGTTTTGTAATAAGTTTTACCTTTTCGCCCCCTCATGTTCACGTGGTACGCAGCGATGTTATTTAAGCATGGTTTATGCGCAATAAATGTTGTAGTTGGCAGTCAGCGCTTGTCCGGTGTAGTATTTCTTCTTTTGTCTCTCATGTTTCGCGCTGTAAATTCACCATGAATATTTGAGTGGTTTCATTTGCTGTTTCAGGTAGAAAATCTAGAGGTGTGGATTCAACTCCATTCTACATCCTACTCTAATTTGTACGAATGCTTCCAGTGCTTCAGCATTTTGACGGCCGAACACTCACATGAAAAAGCCGTCGTCCCTGATAAGCGATAGCTTGACGGTGCGCGCGCCAGTTACGCTCGAAGCACGGTTCTGAGCGCTGCAGTACGGAAGCCCATGAGAGCAGGCATTCATACTTCGCGGGCGTTCTTTAAACAGCGGCGAAAACTCACTACGCAGGAGGTTTTTTCTAGATGCCTGAAACAACGTTGCATTATACCACGTACACCCATGAGCAAAAGTGACCATGCTCTCGACAGCAGGCGGCTCGCGACTAGACGGCGAAGAAAGTTATTTCGGCTCGCGCTTACGTGGTCCGTAAACTTTGCTCACGGGTGTACCTCACCAAAATATTACTTGTGGATTATAGTCTATTTAAAGGACCTCTATACCACCGCCGATATTATTCTTGACATTTTCAAGCAAACGAACGTAGCGTAGTGAAGGAAAAAGCGAAATTAGCGAGGCCCGCCTTTCGATCATAAAATGCATGTAGCTCCGCTATGACGGCAACATTTCGACAAATACTCGTGGCTGCCTGTTCGTTGTAGACTCCTGCACAACTGGAACACCATAACTAAATTTCGACTTCTGAGTGGTTTCAACATCTGTTGGTTTACAACTTAAAATAGATTTACAGTGGTGGCGAAGGCAATCAAGTTGCGGGTCGTTTGGCCATCCGAACCACGGCATCTTCTTGCTCGTCTTCACTACAGCGACGCTGGGGCGCTTGTTGCGTATCGCTTTTGAATGTGGGCATATTTATTATTGCTTTAGAAAGTGAAATCGAAATTACGAAACTGATGTTTGGCCGTGGCCCATTGTCCGAAATCGCGCCGCTTCGCTGGATCCTTTACGCAATACCTGTATGCCACGAGTCCTTAATTTAAATTCGGATGTTTATTCTTATGTGTGGCCTCTGTTGCATTGTTTTTAACTCAACGTTCAAGTGTGTCAGCCTAGTGTAGGCGCAAACCATGCTGCCGGCTAATCAATGCAAAGGGGACTGTCGATCGCTGATGTGTACATTTAAGAGCATTCGTACTCAGGTTTGCCGTACTTTGTTAGACATCGGGGCAGAGTGTATATTTAGATGATGTATGGCTTTCGAAATTTAAATGACCAAATATAGGTGAGGTTGCAGAGGCATGACCTTCGTTCTTGCGCCCCTTGCTCGCAGCGTGCCCCGTTGTGTCGCTATCCATCTGGGCGAACGAAAGCGGCCAGCAACGCTTGTTGCCCTGCCTCTTCAGCGTCTCCCGAGTGGCAGAAGCACGCGACTGCCGAAACCGGTGCCGGTCGTTCTGGAACAGCGCTTTCCGGTGTGCGGCACGCGCTCCGGCATGTGTGCTGGCTGCATCTCCCGCGTCGGCCAACACAAGCACCGCAGTCCGTAGTGTCGCGTGTAAAGACTGTGCCTCGATCACCAGCCGGTGATCGAGGCACAGTTTTCCGCCGAAAACTGCCGCGAAAATACGGCAACCCTATTTCGTCGGCATAAAAATATATTTAATTTTATTGATTTGATGTGCACGTATTAAACAAAAAGATATTATTTGCCAACCTGTCTCACAGTCTGCTTTCCTATGTGCTCTTGTCTGCTTTGATACAGCAACTGGCTTCCTTAGCGCGTGTATGGATGTGCTTCGTACATTCTATCCAATCACAAAAGTGGAGGAGGAGAGGGCAAATGCGAATGCAGGAAAGCCCATGGGAAGAGGGGGGGAGCAACAAACATAGGAGCGGGCATTGAGCTGAGCTGGCGAGCCCCATTGTGTAGGTAAAAGGGAAACACATTAATAACAAATAGAAATGGAGTATGGGGAGGGGGCATTCTGCCTGCGTCGTGGTTTATTTCGGGTCGTTAGCGTAGAAGAGGGGGTATTCCGCTGCGTCATCACGCTAGCATGTAAGCAGTAGCTAAATGTGATAACTCTGATGTTAGAAATTCTTCGAGAAAAGCCTTAAGTCTCACTTGTTTTTGTTGTAAAGCCACTACATCGGATACATTCGATAGCTCCCTTTGAAACGTTTATCCTTATTCGCTGGATGGCATTAAACATACGATTAAACTTTTACATGATGGACGTAATGCTCGGGTGTTTTTTATTTACTACGCTAATTTAAAGGTATGTGCCAGTCTTACATGTCAGGCAAGCACAAGCACTTGTTTGACGCTTCTATTTTCGTGTATTCACATGTCTTTGAAGTTTCTACAACGTCGATAGGTGACTCCTTGTGTCTTCAGGAAACGCTTTTCTAAAGCATTTGTTGATTGCTAATATTCGATAATAATTACAGAGGCTACTTGAGTATTCAGTTATAAATGCTAGCAGCCGGTTGGGCTGTGATTTTGGGTCTCTCCTAGGTAGTCATGCTTTCGCATCTTATTTACACTCTTTGGTGTAGGGGTAGTTTATCGCGCCGTGGGGTTTTTTATCTCAACTAATGTTGGCATTAAAATGCTCAAATTAGTGAACGTACTCAACGTCGTCGCTACAGATCCTTCTTTTACGCCTCCCCTTTCCGACAAATAACCCTTGCTGACAGTCACAGGTTATGACTAGTGCCACCTGGCTATTTTTGGCTACTTGAGAAATGTGCTGAACTAGATGAGAAAGGAGCAGAACTTGGAAGGCTGCTGACACATTCGGAGTAGTGCTCACGAAATTCTAATCTAGAAATCCAGGGTGTTGTGAAGTAAGAAAATGAGGACCTCGCTACAATTTTGACTCAAATAGGCAATTCAATCAATGAGCTCTCTGTTCATGTCCCGATGAGTTCTTTCCACCGTGGTTCCAGCTCGCAGCCTTGAGAAAACAAACACAGTTCTGCAGTTCAAAATCAGAGCTAAACGTGACGCCGCGCTGAGAAAAAGCAAGGAAAACTAGAGCTCCGAAGGGATGCTTGAGACTATAGTAGCCGTTTACGTGAAGGAACATCTGTGCCAAGCGCTAAAGAGGCTGCTTAGCATGGCAGTAAAAAGCAAATAAGAACCTAAACGGAAATATGTGTGGAGTAGCAGCGGGAAAATGCATGCAATGGAAAACGAAACCTCCGACGCTGTGTATGTATTGGAAAAATGTGCTCATGCTAAGGCCACGTCTGCTGTTTCTTGCGCTACTGGAAACACTCGCCATGACGCGCCATGGAGTATGATGATTTCATCTCACCGCATCGTTTTCAGTTACAACAGATCTCCAGCATTCCGTTCAACACCTGAATGCTTGATGAGCAGCCAGTAAACAAGAAACTACTACCAATGTTGAAAATTAATTCTCTTTCAAGTTCTATATTATCACGCTAACGGAAACATGCTACCATGACAGCAGTTCTCCGCTGTACCTTGATGGTTATGATGATAACGTTTTAAATGGAGCTGATGGGCGAGGAAGGCAGCACTCTATATTTCGCATGAGGAATAAAATGCGAACATTATCAGAATTTTATAAAAGAACACCAGTATGAAATTTTAGCTCTTCAACATTTGTCCGATATAACTTCGGCTTACTGAAATACGTCGCCGCAAACGATGTTCGGCTTGTGTGTGGGGGTGACACTAAAATAAATTTTGTTCACAATACTGCTGTCATACTGAATTTTATATTAGACGTAACACTGCTGGATTTGTACACCTAAATAGCACACCGACTCAAGTTAGGTTGTCTTCGGCTACATGTATATACATTATCATTACGTTGACGATGATATGTGGCGATTGCTGGCGGAAGGTACAGTGAAGGCGAAGGCTCGCCAAAAGAACAGTTAGAGACAGATCAATGATAGTGTAAGGTTGCCCTGTAGGGGCCTAAGATCCTGCACACTAAAAGTGCATAAAGTTTATATACTTAACAAAATCATGATAGTGAAGTGAAACGGGTTATATGAGCGGTTCCATAGATGAAATATACTAAAGGTGAAAGAATAAGAGGGCACCACTCCTTTGCAAAGACCCTTGCAAGCTAAGGCCTGCCGGGTAGTGCGTCAAAAATATGGCACTCCGGTAGCGTTGTCCCATTTAGGAGGATGTGCAAATTACATAAAAATGTCGCGGCGTCTTTTAAAGAAGTTTAAAACAGATTGATGATCAAAGAGTGGTTCATGGCTCAAAAACTTTGCATGATGAAATAGAATATTCTCACAATATGTATTAAGGATAGCTATTTTTCCGGCTCGATCTCACGACACTGTAGTAGGACGTCAAGCATCATCAGTGCCTCCCCACATCGACTACAGTTCGGAGGTTCACTACCAGACAAGAGCTGGTTGTGCGTGCCACAAGTATGTGCTCTTCTCCGTCTCGAGTATAGGGCATCACTTCACCTAGATTTCATAGTGGATGCTCAGTTGCCTGTTATTCGCTTAATTAAACGAACCTTCTTGTCATTCTCGGCACGTCGCAAGCACTCCCAGTAGAGTATAAGCATTTTATGTAAAACGCGCCTTCAGGTCATTTAGCTGCAGGGACAGCTAAGGAGGCGTTGCAAATGTCTGCGCGACGGATGCGCCAAATGTGAAGCCAATACGTTGCCTTCGGTGTCCTGGTTCTTTGCACCCAGCATGTGACGACCTGCTGCTTGGAGACGTAAATGACGCGCGAAATGCAAAAGAAAAAAAACCGTACAATCTAAAACGTTTTTTGTGCTTTTGAAAGATTTCAAGGCTTTTTAAACCGCACTACACACAGTCTGCGTATGTAACCGCCTGCGGTATATTTAATTATTTAATGTGTTTACCAGCTGCGAATATCGCGTAACCTTCGCTGTAAAGATGCTGCGTTAGGTTGAAAACTCCGGATCGAAAAAGGGATCGGCCGACCGCTGCGTAGGATACCCCATCATAAAACTTGGATGCATGTGTAAAAAATTCGGACGATAATGTTTGTGCTGTAGTTCTGGAAAGAACATATGGATATGTGCAACAGGCGCGCGTTTCGGTAATATCTGCAAAAAGACAGATGATGCCCTAAGAGCTTGTGTTCCATTTTTACATGTAAACGATGACCCTGCAGGTAAATGTTGGGGTCGCGGAACAGGCCCGTTTTAGGATGCGGCGCATCTCGTGCTCGGGGGTCTGTCCCGCGGCATTGGCCTTGGCGTCCGCACTCACACTACGCATGCGCAACTCTCCTTCCCTCTCTCCAACAGCTGCGTGTTACTCCTCTCCACTTCTCTACTACCACCTGCTTGCGCTTTCTCCTGCGTTCTTGCTTCTGCTCTCGCGGCGCATGCTCTATTCTCCTCCGCTAAGCGGGTAGACGCTGCGCGCGTCCAGTGCAGCGCTTCGCTTTGGTTGACCTCCGCTTGACTCCGTCGATGCTTCCGATTAAAGTGTGATGGAAGCAACAGTCCCGTAAGTGAGTGGGCTGACGCAAGCACCGGTCAGCATCAGCCCAATTACGCCCACTCAAGACAAAGCTGCGAAGCGAAGGGCACGCGACGCTGAACGCAAGCGCTTGAAGCGAGCGGCGGACCCTGAACTTCGTCAGCGCGAAGCAGCTTCGAAGCGTCAACGTCGAGCTGCGGATCCTGAGCTTCGAACCCGTTAATAACGATCCGCGATGCTCCGCATCACCCCATGGTTCCCCTCCGGAATATGATGTAATTTTTTTTTCTAGAGAATTGGACGCAGGTTCCTTTTGGCGATTGAGCGTGAATCCCTTGTCCTCCAACCATTTGGACTACTTGTTCAGACGAAGCTGAATCTGTCGCTCACAAATCACTAGAGTAGACATTTGAATGTCATGTTGATATCATCAACATATGTAGAATAAAAACATAGTTTTTGGGATGCAAAGGACACAAGTTTTTTAGGACTGTTCTTCTTTGTTGGGTTTTCTATGCCGGGTGTTTCAAGAAATGTGTCCAAAACCCCAAAACGTCAGGTAAATGCGATATTTGTTCAAATGAATTCACAATTACTTCAATAGCCGCAGGTACCTTAGAATGCTAAAGACATCATTATGAACAGTAATTAAGAAAGTTGTCATTACTTAAATTTTCATTAGTGGAGTTAGGCGGTTATGTAAAACGGGAGAATTGAGAGTCCTTCAGGCGAAGAGTCCATTGCAAGCTTTCAAATTCGGAAAAGTGGCCTCTAAGTAATAATTGCAAGGTAATGAAATTCGCGCAGATTCAGCGTCGAAACCTGAACTCGAAGCTAGCAACTGCCAGATTCTTCTGAGACGTCCAGAATGAGTGAGGGTCGTTATATCAATCATCAACCGACTTCAGTGTGTGGATGTGCGGCTTGCGCTTGCAATTATTGCAACGCTTGCCGCACATACGCTAACGATGCGGAAGAACAACGCTATGTAATCGTTGTCTTGACAGTGACGTCATTCTGGTCGTCCGGTTGTTCGGTGATTCGGTTGTCCCTTTCGCTTCTGAATTTGGTTGAATTTCGTTACGCCACAATAATTAAAAGAGGCCGCTTTTTCTATATCTCAAAGCTGCGATGGGTTCTCCGCGTGAATTTCAAGTTCTCCCATTTGACATAAACCGCTAACTCCGGTGATTAAAAGAGTTAGTTCATTTAAGTTTCTAATTTACTTTCCCAAATGATCTATTTAACGATCTTAAGATGCCGGCCGCTACAGAAATTAGCAATTGTCAAGGCAGCGAGCAAATATCGAATTTTCCTGATTTGTGAGGGCTGTTGGACACATTTCTTGAAACACCCGGTATATATACATTCATATACATTTACGGGACGCGACTGGCGACGGCAAGAACCCGCCTGAGGGTGTTTATACAATTGCTATAGCAGTTAATAGTGGTACAGGAATCTGTAGGAGCCAGACATTGCGCAAACTAGATTTGTTTCTTCGTTAAGACAGCAGCCAGAAGGAAAAAGAAACAAAGGGAAGAGGCGGCTTAGTGAGGAAGTGAGTGCTTGGCGTGACAGTGGGAATGGGTGGCGTAACACAGGAAGGGAGCAAAAAAAAAAGGCAGAGGGTTCAGAGGGGGAATATCTGTGTTGGTCTCCTAATGAGGAGAATGAGGGATTCATTATGCTTCTAGTGCTGCAGAAAATAGTGCTATCGTGTCTTCCATAGACCCGAATCATGGAATGAGCACCAACTGGATACAATATTTCATCGAAAGCACCGTGTCAAAGAAAAAAAGATATTTGCATCAGAGAGACTTGAACGTGTGACTGGTCCTAGTTGTGTTCTCTAGGTCGCCTAGACTCAGCAGTTCTTCGAAAACGGTCATGACAACTGACTCTAGTGCGGCGAATTATAAATGAGATATTACTCTATATCTTCTCTTTGTGGGAGAGCGGAAGTTTCAATAAAATGCAGGAAACTTGACTTACCGAAAATGTGGACCTGCTTTGTTGAATGCGTGCACGTGCCTTCGATGCTTAACCGTTTTCTTCTGCATGATGCCCGTGTAAACCTGATATTAAATTGTTGCCCCTCTTATTCAATGTATTGAAAGAGACAGCCAGCGTTCCAGCATGTAAAAAATGGCTGGCTTTCGCGTAATCGAGAGCAGATGTAAGGAAGATATCGCTACTGGCAAAGCAGATTGCTTGGAGATGATAATAGCCACACCCTTAAGGGGGAACGCGGGGATGAAATCGCGAAAATAGCTTAAAAAATAAACTTTTGTAAAACACTCGTCTTGTCATCCACGGTCTTTTATTTACGCAGTATCTAAATGATCAGGCTGAAAACGGAACTGCAACCAAATCTTTGTTGTCCATTTTCTAAAAAAAAATGTGTACGTTATGTTGGGCTAGTTGATGCATCGTTACTTGAAATACTTGGCGCAAGGTTGCAAGTGAGAAGAAACAACTGAGAAGAAACTTCTCAGTTGCAACCTTGCGCCAAGTATTTCAGGTTTTTGCTGCCTGCCACTTCGCTTGTGGAAAGCACAGCGCAGCTATGGCTGGGACCGATTTTTATGCTGTTTGTTTTATTGTAATCCATAGACTGTGCTGTACTTCAACACTGTCTTGAAATTTTCGTTTAGACTTTCATACTTCTCGTATTTCATAATTACTGCAATGCACGATCAGCTGGGACACATGCATTTGCATGTAGTGTTCAGCAGAAAATTATTAGAGCTCTAAAAAAAATTCCAACACTGTCTTTAAGTAAAAACAGTATGTGAGCAAAGATACAAAGTAGTGGAAGCCTGCTAGCATGTTCCATGACTGTGCCACGCTTTCCATCAGCAAGGAACTTGTAAATCCTTATAAAACAAGAAATAATGAAGATAATTTCATCAAAATTTACTATTACCTCTTTAATATGATTTTGAGTGTGTGTCCTAAATTTCAGCACTTTGTGTCAAGAAACAAAAAGTTACTAACGATTCCCGCGTCCCCCTTACAATGGCTATAGTCCATGTTCACATGGGCACACCAACCCGTACTCTGCACTGGTCCGTATGCACGCGGTTGCTTCCTGTTCTTCTGAGGCGTAAACTTTTGGGCATTGCCAAACGTCTGCAGCCAAGACGCGACGCAGGACTGAGAGCTTGCTCAGCTGGAACGAACCTGTTTTGAAGTAAACCTCATGGAAGCCTCCTCTCGCCCAATCACAATACGCGCGGTGAGGTATGCAACGTGGCGCCATCTTCGGAAGCAGCGAAAGTTATTTACCCGCGCCAGCCTCCGAGCACGGATAATTCGGTCTAAGCACCAAAAGGTGAAAATAAATTGTACGCTTCTGTGTACCTGGCGGTGGCAAGTAGCTATTATCTGCTTTGAAACGTCACAATTGGAAATCGCAGATGGACGTCAGCGTACTAGACGCTACAACTTGAGCGATATCGTGAACAAACATTAAGAAGAACTCGGAAGCAATATTTTTTGTAACCTCTTTGAGCAGTAATTAGCGTAAGTAATGAAGTCCATTAGAAAGCCGCCGTGCCGCACGACGCTCTCTTTTAAATGTTTTGTCAGATGCCGAAATTATTTCGTTGTGTCTGAGTGCCTGGATATCTGCTTTCAGTGCCCGCATAATGGCACTCGCTTTCGAACCAAGATCACTTAAAGGCCGCCGACAACGATATCTGAAAGCGTTCCATGCTTATTAGCGTTTCGACATGTGCAAGTAAATCTGGATTTTACGTGGTGGAGCCAGTTGCGGTGCTTACAGCTTTGAAGTCTCTCTAAACCACGCAGAGGTCAAAATTCCCTTGTGGTGTTGCAGATGTGCACGAGTCTACATGGAACACGTAGCCGCGAATGTTTTTCGAAGAGGTTTTTCGTTTTTTGACAGAGGATCCAAAAGAGGCCCTCGCTCGTTTCACTCTTCCTTCGCCATGTTCCGTTCTTCGGCTCCTCTCTTCTGCCTGGACGAGTGCTCTTCCTCACCATGACATGAGCAGACGAGAATGTTGACGTCATGGCGAAAGCTCAGGATAACCGAAAGGCTGGGAGAGGAGAAGGAATTGTTTGTTGGAAAATGTGGGGCTGCCGCGGCTCGTAGCGCTGCCGTGTTTGGCATTGTTGATCGTGACGGCATTTTGGACTCGATGCGCGCATTCGCTCGAAATGTTAAAAAAAATTTGGAGGTGGGTTAAGGGCCCCTTTAAACTCACCTTGAAGGTAATAGGAGGCATTGCATGTGGCACGTGAACAACCTGCTATGTCGGCCACACACCGGGGGCACACATTTGCATCCGCTAAAAGCTCTGGACAACTTTACATTTCGTCGAGAGATGAGTCATGGTGCTTCTCAGAGCGGTTTGCAAGGCGCACATTGCTTCATATCGTTCGATAGTATTTAGCCGCACAAAATTGATTGTGCTAGCCAGCCCGACATGCGTTTAGCCAGTCCGACATTTATTCCTTGCTTGCAGTGACGCGCGTGACAACTTGTGCTATGTATCTATTGTTGGCGATCTCTCGGGTTTCTGTAGAGCATCGGCTTTAATTTTCCTTTGTCTATAAAAAACCATTGGTGCCGACGAAGTTATTTTCACTAGAAAAATGGGGCATTTGAAACTAAACATATCTTTTGGCGCCTGGTGCGTTCTACGCTTTTGTCACGCAATTTTCAAATGCGTGAAGGACACTCCTCGCACATGACGTTCGTATGGGGTTTGCTCCGAAACAGTTTCAACCACTGGGGTGGCTCTGTGGTGTCACACCTGCTCACCAGAACCCTGGGTTCTGGTTGCAGAACCCAGGGTGCAGAACCCAGCAGAAGCCCTGGGTTCGATTCCCTTTCTTACCGAAGTTTTTAATATTTCTTTATTTGCATGTATCTCGAATTTTCGCCCACGGAAAACGCAGATTTTTCGCTCACATCCAACGACGCCGACGCCGACGCCAGAATTTCTGGGAAACGAGCTCTTTGACGCTTTCGCTTTAAATTGTTCGCGTATGTAGGCGAAAAAGGACCTCATATGCTACAGGCAAATATTTCTATGTAGTAGGTACATTCGAATCCAAAATATCTAATTGTAAGGACTGATTTAGTAGTGAGAGGTGAACGTCCACCTTTTGCGCTTCCTTGCTTTTTCTTGAGTGACTTCGAGACAACTGCAATTCCTTCATTATTATGCGCGTTTGTGTACAAGGACCAGGTATGCCATCTTGCCACAATGACCCGATAAGAGAGTGCTTGTGCTTCGTTAATGGAGTCTATAATCCCAATGAAGTGAATTGTATCCTGAGTAACGCTTGGAAGGGTGAATGATATGCTCGGTAAATTGTTTAGTTATAATGGCCAGAACGGCTCAACAAGTGTGAGTGTGTTCTTGAATATTGTATGTCTTCCCATGGTTAGCGCGGAATACCGTTATACGTTCAAGCCATACGAATATTCAAAAGCAGCTAGAAGTAGCCGCCTTGTTTTTTATTGTTGACATGAAAAAGCGGTACTTCAGAGTCGGTAATTCAATCCCTGGCTAGAAAATGGTAGTTCAAACTCGCTATCTAGAAGATGCGTGCTGTACACTCTTACTGTACTCTCGAGTTGGTCGGAATCTAATTATCTATGATCGGCATAGTTAGTGAGTTGTCAGGGAGCCCCGTATCGTTTGACGCGTCAGAGATGATTCGGTTCTCGATAGTCTCGGCTTATCCAGAGGTTGGCCAACTAGGTCTGCACTGGTAAAACATTGCCGTCAGCTGTCACTGTCCCTACTTGAAATACATAGGCTGTAATCGAAATTTTTCACCGCTGTCATGGTTGCCCTTGACTGTCCTAAGGGAGCTATCGACATGAGGACAACACGTACCGAGGTAACTTACTGTTCTTTTCATGCTTGGAGTATATTCTGAACTTATACCATGACAAAAAATTCAACCAGCTCCGCTTTGCGGACACCGATGAAACGTCGAAGGTAGTGGCATTTCCTTTGTCAGGCTCTCGATTTTTCGGTCACGGAGAAGGTGATAATTTTTCGCACACAGCCAACCACAGTGTCACCCGGCATTTCGGCGAAACGAGCTCTTTAGAGTAGAGTAGAGTAGAGTAGAGTAGAGCCTGGAAGCTATGGCCATACCCACACTGGGGGATTGGCCAAGAACCGTTAGTTTTTAAACTTTAACGCTACGCGTTAAACACACTTCGTTGCTTTCTTCACTTGAATGATACCTACTAACGAAACTCATGCGCTCATCTCTAATGTTATCGTGAATATTCCTCTATGCGCAATTTCTACGAAGTAGAGAAAGACAAAGAAGAGGAGCGGGCCTCAGAGGAAATCATCATCAACATGCACGGCTCGCGCACCCTCCTCGAAACAGCAGCGTTCTAGAAGAAAGGGTGCGCAGGCCCATCCAGAACGTCTCTTCGCAAGTGTCGTTCACAGTGGTTTCCAGGGAGGATGCGTACCTGGGAACTAAGGAACGTGTTTATGGGCTGCCGTACTTCGATGATGGAAGCTCCATTACCTTCCACTGTCGACAGCCTGCCGACTGCAAAGGGCGACGGCTACGTCAGCTTCAGCACGACCACGCAGCAAGAGTTGGAACACAGCGTGGGCGCCTTGTGTCATCTGAGGTTCGTTCCTGCATCGAATGCCCCGATACGGAACGCCTTTTCAGCGCTGCACAGGCACTGGGCTACCTGGCCTTTGTCGCTGTCCACCGCGGTCACATGCACTTCGCCCGGCACGATGCAGAGCGCAAGTCCCGCCGATCGGACTCCAAGGGCACAGCTGCTGACCATGGCCGAACAACTGAGGTTAGTTAGTGCAGTGCTAAATAGGCGCAGCCTTCCCGGCACACGGCAGAGTGCATGTACAGGTTGTTTAACACATAAGGGAAAACTCGGAGCACGTTGCAATGCGCTTCAAGTTTTCCCCTAAGTGTGAAACAGCCTGTACGTGAGAGTGCAGTAGATAGTCGCACTTGTGATTAGTGCCTCTGCCTTTACACCTGTGCTCTACACCACTTTTCGGTATTGATAGACCCGCCGTAATGACATACTACGCAAGAGTCTTCAGGAGCTATATAAGTGGAGTGGCTGTGAATGTATAAAATCCTGTAGTATAAGGTGCCACTCTTCCCTAAATTTCCAATGCCATTCTTAATATCATTAGCTAGCAAATTACCTATGAAATGAAGTCAAAAGAAGACTCCCAAACTTTAGAAACTACTACTGTTACTTCACTTTAATAGTGTCTGTGATAAGATGCATCTTGAAGCTGAAGCTTTGCCCGGCGGGGCGTCCTTGTGGTTGCGGTGCTCGGTTGCTGGCCTCAAAGTCGAGGGTAACGTCCCGGCCGTGGCAGTCACATTCCGATGGAGGAGAAATGCTAGTGGCGCGTGTACAGTGCGATGTCGGTGCACGTTAAAAACACCAGATAGGTCGAAATTTACGCAAATCCCCACTACAACGTGCCTCATAATGATACCGTTGATGTACGTAAAATGCAATATATTATTATTATTATTCTTAAAGGTGAATCTTTCTTTGCCTGTTCTCTCCAGTTTGCCCTTTGTACCTGTCATTGTCTTCCACGGCCACCTTCAGACCACTCTGCCGGTGCATCTGCACGTGAGTAACGTGCATGCTGCTAGTCACCGCAGCTGGTCCTGAAGGAAGGGTCAGTGGGGAGACTTGGCAAGTTGTCAGCAGTACACAGCAACAGAATGAAACAAAACACGCTCATTAGCGTATTACCGCAATACATAATTCCTGGGCATACACCAAGTAGCAAACCCTGCTTCTGTGACGTAAGGCGGTTTCGGTTTCTTCGCACTCTCGGTGGTTAGCCTACAAAAAGTATTAAGTCACGCTGCCACCCAAAATTAAAACTCTAGCGTGGCGGAGGCCCAGATGATAAAGAAACGATGAGTGGATCTGGCGCACCTTGGTTGGGCTACAGCGACCTAAATTATATTAGTATTTCTGGCTCACTATTGTGATTTGACATGCACTGCTAAAACGAGCTTTGAGTCGAATGGAGAAACCCTATGTGCGTGTTACAGGAAATTAGGGTTTCCGTCGCGTCTATGTGGGCGCCGCATACACATACAACGGTATTATATGCGTAGACATTTGTGCGATAATCTGCATAAGCTTCGATAAACATTGATTGTCACAGGTTGGTTGAAATTTTTTATCTGGGGTTTAACGTCCCAAAAGATCAGTGGAAAGCGTTGCAACTTGGTTTCTTGGAATAAGAACGACGGGGTGGATATGGTGGTCTGTGTCCCGAAGGTCGTGGGATCGAATCCCGGCCGGGGCGGCTGCACTATCGTCGGAGGCGAAAATGCTTGGGGCCCATGTACTTAGATTTAGGTGCACGTTAAAGAACCTCAGGTGGTCGAAATGCCCGGAGCCCTCCACCACAGCGTCCCTCATAATCAAATCGTGCTTTTGGGACGTTAAATATCAAAAATTAATATTATTATTGACGAATAAGGGCACTTCGACCGTGCCTCTCGGTTCATCTAGCTCGCTATGTTTTGGTGTTCTCGCTGTCATTTCGTTAATGGGTGCAGTCATCGAAAGTTCCAGGGCATGCTATGTGTGAATGAAGAAAATGATGACCAGACATAACATAAGTTACAGGGATTATGTGGGTGAGATGTAAATGACCATATGGCGTCACGATTCCATGGCTATCGCTCCGCCGCATTGCTCTATCTCAAATGCTCATCGCATGACGTAAATATATCCGAACATGAACGACAGGTCTTGACATGAAACCCGCCATGGATTTCTATTGGTTATGGGCTGGACTGCTGACCCACAGGTTGCGCGATCGAATCCCGGCCGCGGAGACCGATTTGTGATGGAAACAAAATTGTTTGATGCCCGTGTACTTAGCCTAAGGGGTAGGCTAAATAACCTCAAGTTTACTACATTTCCGGAGCAGTCCACTACGGCGTCTCTCATAATCATATCGTGGTTTTGGAACGTTAAACCTAGAAAATTACTGTTATTATGAGGTCCTGATATGAACGGCGTAGCAAATACGTGATATGAATGGCACAAACAACATGATGTATCGCTGGTAACCAGTCGTGTTCGTTTTCGTTTGTTAGCGTAGTGTTTAACGGATATTCATGTATGCAAGCGTGAGAATCATCCGGTAATGAGTAACATGTCACGTGAATAAGATCCTTTACATGAACGGTGTTGATATGAGTGGTGTGACATGAGAGACATGCGATAATATGTGCCCCAACTTGGTTGCATAATACCAACGCTCCCTGGCCAACTGTGGTCGATTGTGGACAATATCGCAATCTGAGAGCGCTTAGCGGCGAGTGTGAAGAAGGCAAAAATGCAAGAACTGTCTCTTTTCTTTTCAGTAAAGACATACGAGGTTTGGATGTCACTTACAGTAATTCAGAGAAATTTGGAGCGTTTGAAAATTGTGGATCCGCTAGAATTTCTAACTCGAAATCTGTCATCATATCACTAATAGAACAACCGTCCTTGTAGCGCTATGCGCTATGCGTAGACGTAGATTATTTGTATTACTCAATATCGAACGTGAAATGTTAAAGTGCACCAAGCTTTGACTAACAGATGATAACGACGAGTTGCTGCTTCAGAGCATGTGCGGCATCTCCGTGGAGCCGCTTCTAGAGCTTGTGCAGGCGTGCCTGAATTCAACCGTTGTGTCTTGGGAGGGAAATACTTCTTGTTCGAAAAGCCGGCATCTGCATTGGGTCATGTGTGGCTCGTGTAATCAGCGATATGTTTCTCGGTTTTGTAGACAGGCAGTTGCATAAGCCTTTGGATGGGTTAGCGTCACGTGTTGTTCGATATGTTAATGATTTCTTGGTTCTACTGGATACTAAGCTTTGCCTGCTGTTAACGTTATGAAGCTTTTCAATGAATATGGAATGGGTCTGAATTTTACTTTGGAGTTGATGAAAAACGATGAGCAGCATTTTCTTGATCTAAGACTAGCTTTCGTCGAGGATCATGTTTGTTGGCAATACCAAACAAGGTTCATCCAGCCAATCCTAAACTATAATTCAAGCCACACGAAACTTGTAAAGGGAGGCATCGCGTCTGCTGTGCTGGGCTCCGCTCTACACAAACCATGCAAGCATCGTATGGCGCGTGCTTATAAAGGGACTCCAGCATCTCTATATAGCATTCAATTTCTGTGCCAATAATGCAGAAGGCCGCCGGAGCTCTTATATCTTACTTCCAACATGTACATTGCAGTCTTAACGTTAGAAAGACATATGGCTCTATTTTCTTAAAGAGCCAAGTTCACTTCAACTGAGAATAACGCACGTCTTTGCTACAGGCATAATGGTCGCGCCTGCTCCAACAATGTTTTGCCAGTGTGCTCATCTCGCCAAAATACCGTAAATGTATGTTGCGGCTGAATATTGCTCCTGAATACCGACGATAGTGGGCTGTAGCCCATTATCGTCGGTATTCAGGAGAAAAATTTGGATTTGGCTACTATAGGTTGGAGCATTTCATTTTGGATTGAATTAGCTCATATAAGAAGTCTAAATCGCAGCGAATAAACGATATTGGAATATTTCGCTACAACATTAACACCCTCCTTGTGCTTCCATCGGTGCCGCCCTTTGTTGCATGGGCGTTATGGTGATGACTAGACTTGTAGAGCGAGTGGTCCTTTCAGAGGACAGCCACACCATTCTGGACAGTCGGCAGCGTTTTCTTGTTCTTGGCATCTATTGAAGGCCTTCAAAACAGCTCCAGCTCTTCTTCTTCTTAACTCGTTTTATGTCGGGCCGTTTCGGATCCCTTCTTCAAGGAATAGGCCGGATCTCAATATCCTAATTCAAGTTGTGTTCTATTTCAAAAATACCGTCTTGGAGCGAAAAAAAAACATGATAGTGCATCGCAAAACTCGAAAAGAAACACTAAGAGGCAAAAAGAAGTAGGAAAGTCGGCCTCTTACTCTTTATACTCGAGGTTTGCCTTACAACGTCATGCCCTTCTGTATGTACCAACTCGCCCAAGGAAAAAGTAATTGAGAAACGAAAGCAGGATAGGAGACCAATTAGGACACAAATGAAACAGATTGGATGCGGCCATGCTGGTTGTTTTGGTCACGATCATTGACGAAGCGCTGGTTTTAAAAAATTGGCTGAGTTTTATTCAAACACATGGAGGATTTGAGTCACTTTACATTGAAAACTGCGTTTTTTTAGTTCGCGTTACAATAAGGAATTGCCCCATTTTGATTACAATTGTTTTAACTGTAAAATATACTTAGGCACGCTTCACGCTCCCGTGAAATTTAGCCCAAATTCGGTTTCTGGATTTCGCTCATTTAGAAAAAAATGAAAGACGCCGCATGTCTAGAAACTGCAACATAATGGATCCGGCAGAGTTGTAAATATATCGTGAACAAACGCATGTCGTCTGCTGCAAGTTATTAAGAAGTGTTCTTATAATGAAATAAGGAAATCAAGCACACATCAAAGCATGATACTGCTGATAACGCTTTGAAGATTTCCTCTGCTTATGTGAATCCTTGATATTTGTTGTTAGACCCATCAGAAAAAAAACGAAAACCTGTTTCACAGAAAATGTTTCACTGGACAAGCACCGTTCTTTTTAGTTAAGTCCTCTTTACACGCAGCCTCCTAATAAGTGGCATTGTTTGTGGCAATTTCAGACAAGAGGAAGCCATCGGAGACGCTGTCCTGCCACCCACTACCGAAGATGTGCAGAGGAGAACCGGGACAAAGGTATTTGCCTCAGGCCTGTTTGGTCTTGTGCCTTGTCAATCAGTTAACTCGAAGATTGTGAAGAGAGCAATTCATTCGTGCACATTTAACAGGACAATGTTTAATTGAGGAAGGCGATTTCACATTTCCTGTAGATAAGAATCGGAAAATGCGTGGTAATATTTACTCCAATAACATTTATTGCCGGGACACGTGTTCACATTTTTGTGTAGCTGGTCCGCACATTTACACTGCGAAGCTGTACACACGCTTAATTGCACTTCTTATGACAGTCCGGCAAAGTACCATTTCACGAATATATTTCTTTATCACTTTCACCAAATGTGTGTATGGACGGCTTTAGTTTTGCCTATGTGCCACATTCGAGGCCAGGTAGTTATGAATAGTTAAACCTTACATCGTAAATTGTATCCAGCTGACAGCGATTTCCCGCAAATTCCTGAACTATATGAAAAAAGCGTGCCATACTGTACAGAGATGCATTTCCCACTACAACTTTATTGCTCAGGAAAAAGCAGCAAAAAACTTGCTTTCAAGAATAGCTTTTTATCTCATATCTGAGGTCAACGGAATTCGTGATCACTCCTATCTCGTACGTTTTGCGTCCGTTATATTTATCTGTAAGTGTCACACAGTTCGGTTTTCATAGCCGTGTAGACTGTCTGGTGCAATTTTTCTGAGCATGCCTATTGCCATGATCTCCTTTAAAAAAAACGAATCTGCCATCTAGGACCACCGATGTACGCAGATTGATCCATAGCCGATGACGTTGCTTGATGTAAGGATACCATGCTTTTCAGTGTAGGGAAGAATTTCTGCATGCAGCAGATCCGTACTTTTAATGATTTTTCGAAGTTTGCCCCGCAATGCGGTTTACCGAAGTTGCTCGGGCAAAGCAGCTGTTAATATTCCTGAACATATTGGACATGTTCTGCCTATTGTCTGAGGTAGAAGAGCTAGGGCAGTGCCTTCAACTGCATTTCGGCTCCTACACGAATTTGTACGAAAGCAGCCTAACTTAACCACAAGCAATTTACCAATTTATAAGAAAAGATAGCGTGGCTTACTGATGGGTGTTACGTATGCGCAATACGCTAATCACTTTATGATATTTGTAATTATCAGCCGTACTTCCGCTTTCGGCCTCATTACTTTGTTCAACAATTTGATGTGCATTCCGGCCATACATTTCAGGTACGAAATCATCAATCTTGCGCGAATGGTTTTCTTCTCCCGGCCGTTGGCTACAACGGCGACTGACTCGTATAACGGCGTGCTTCATGCAGCACGAATCAAATATTGTTAAAGTGGCAACACAATGACGCCGAGAACATGTGGTTTACTGTCAAGGGTCGCTATGTAGTGTATATGTATTGCAATTAATTAGTTAATTAACTAAGGCTCACTTCATAACTAATTTCAGTTCGTTACATTGTACAGAGCATTCCAAAACGGCCGATCAAATGTGTCGGATCGGTTGTTTTGGAAATAAAACCAAGTGATGGCGCTCGTACACTACCGTACTGCAGCGCTCTCAAACGTGCTTTGAGCTAGCAACCGGCGCGCGGAACCTTGCGAAATTAGCGAGCGCGGCTCTAGGCATCGGCTTCCCAGTGCGTCAGCATTTTTGACTGCCGCACACGGCTGGGAAACGCCGTCGTGCCTGATAAGCGATAGGTTGACGGTCCGCGCACCAATGGATTCGAAGCACGGTTTAGAGCGCTGCAGTACGGTAGCGTATAAGCGCAGTCGCCTGATTTACTTCATACTTTACGGGCATTGTTTAAACCCGCGAAGAAATAACCTTGAAGAATATTTCGTTCCTGTTACGTGAACCAACCTTACAATCTACCATCTACCTGATCAGAAAGTTACTTGTAGCTTATAGCCATAGAGTTTCTTACAATACTTACTAGAGGGAACTCTGGCGCTAGTGTCTATGGGAGCTGCAACACATGGCGCTTCAGCCAGCATGGGAATGATGGGTAGTACACGGATTTGTCTAAACTTCGTTCTTTCGGCTCCGTTTGGCTCCTAGTCGCCTGCATCCGTTTGTCGCAAAACGAAGTTCAGCAAAAGTCAGCAGTTCCACTTCACCACTTTAACCCTTTTAGGCTTACCAATTGAAATCTGGTCACGAAGTTCACAACTATCTATTCTTTTATCCGAAAGAAAACTAAAACGCAGCAATAAACAAAGCCACAAGTGCGTTCGAAGCCCGCAAGTACGAAGACTAGGCAAATCCGTGTACTACCCATCATTCCCATGGTGGCTGAACGATCGCAGCGCCAGAGTTCCCTCTAGCTAATTTTAGGAAACTCTATGCTTATAGCCACAACTCTGTTTACACGACCCCAAACCACCTCCGATATTCTTATGAACATTTCAGTGCAACGAACGGAGAGTAGCGAAGGAAATAGTGAAAAGAGCGAGGACCGCATTTTCATCACCAAACACGTGTAATTCCGCTATTACGGCACCTTTTCAAAAAAATTCACATGGCTACATGTTCGTCACACAGTCGTTCGTGCACGACTGCAACAAAATAATTATATTTCAACCTCCGGGCGGTATACGACCGCTTTAAAATATATGTACACAGGTGGCGAAAGCAGGCAGAATGACGGCTGCCTAGCAATCCGAACCGTGGCGTCTTCCTCCTCCTCATCACTACAGCCACGCTCTGGCGGCTGTTGCCTGTCGCTATTGAATGAGGTCATGCATATTATTGTTTTACCCAGTGAAATCGACACTACGAAACTGATCTTTGCCGTCGCCCATTGTTCGAAATGTTTCGCCTTGCTGGACCTTTTCCGCAATACCTGTATGTAACGAGTCGTTCATTTAAATTCGGACGTTTTTTTATGTGAGTTGCTTCTGTTCCATTGTTTCTAAGGCTATGTTCAAGTGATCCAGCCTAGTCGAGGCGCAAGCCATGCTGACCGCTGATCAATGCGAAGGAGAATGTCGGTCGCTGTTGTCTAATATTTAAGAGCCTTCGTACTCAGGTGTGCCGTAGTCCGATCGACATCGTGGTAGAATGTGCATTCAGATGACGCATGTGTTTGGCAATGGAAATGACTCAATGTAGGTGAGGCTGGATAGGCATGACCTTCGTTTTTGCGCCCCTTGCTCGCAGCCTGTGCCGTTGTGTCGCTGTCCATCTGGGCGAACGGGCAGCGGGCAACAGCGCTGGTTGTCCTGCCACTTCAGCGTGACCCGGAGCGGCGGAAGCACGCGGCCGCTGAAACCGGCGCCGGTCGCTCTGGAGCAGCGCTTTCCGGAACGCGGCAAGCGTTCCCGGAGCTGTGCCGTCTGCGCGTGCAGCGTCTTGTAACGCAAGCACCGAAGTCCGCATGAGCGGGTGTAAAGACTGTGCCTCGATCACCAGCCGGTGATCGAGGCACAGTTTGCGGTCGCAGACGGGGGGGAAAACATGGCAACCATTATTCCCAGCCATAACAATATGTTTGATTTTATTTATTTTATGTGTGCGTATTGTATAAAATGTTGTGATTTGCGAAACCTGTCTCCCTGTCTGGTTCCCATGGTGTCACTATTTGCTCAGAATAGGCGAAAAATCCTTCAAAGGGGCGCAGCACTGGAGCCGACGTTTCGACAAGTGGTCTCGTCTTCTTCAAGGCACCTACTGCTTACCTTAGCGCATGCATGGGTATATGCTTCGTACACTCTCCCCAATCCGAATCGTGGAGAAGGATAGGCCAAATGCGGAAACAGGAAGGGTGATGATAAGATGGGACAGAAGAAAACAAAGTAGAGGGTATTGAGAAAAGCGTCCAATTGGGTGTGAAAGAGAAACATTTAAATAAAACGAAAGAAATTTCACCATCTCCCACTAAAGGGAACCATTTGGGTAAGCGAAGGAGCGCATGAGTCGACTTAAAATTCCGTTCATCACGGGCACCTAGCCCGATGTTAACGCGTCCTTGCATGTCCACTGGAGCACACCATGAATTCACTGTAGTTGCTGGTTGCTGTTACTCGTCCCGAACTCTTGTTGGAGCACGCCACGCGGGTTCATGGCGCGTCTGCAGAATGTCCTTCCCCGACGCCATCAGATTGCTGAGAGAGTGTAAGGGGGAGAGGCCACAGCGTCTTATCCAGCCCCTTACACAGGCCGGAACGCGCTAGCGCGTGCCAGCACACGTGGTTTTTTCTGCGTTACGCCAAGCTAGGACAGCATACGGCAGCCCGGGCCCCTAAAGTGCTCTGCACGTAGGCGGTCGAAGAACATGACGAAGAAGACTTCTCCTTGGCGCGAGCGCGCGTTCTGCACGTATAATCATCAAGGCGGTCGAAGAACAAGTCGAAGAAGACTTCTCTGTGGCGCGAGCGAGCGCTCAATATGTTACAGATGAAGTTCGGAGGTTTTCCGCTGCATCATGACCGTCCCAAGTGAGTAATGGCTGACAATGATAATTTCCCGGTGATCAAAAACCGTTACAAATTCTTGGATCAAAGGCTTAAGTTTCACTGGTTTTTGTTGTGTAGGTACACTGTAAAAAATACCCTTATTTTTACGACCAATATCGCATAAAAAATGCGGTGTCGCCAGCGTAAACGTAAACTATACAGTTTTCTCGCTGTATATCACGCCACGCGGATGCGCATTGGCTTGTAGGAGTGAAGAAAGGAAAGAGTAAACAAGAGGAGCGGCGTCATGCGCTCGCCTTTCGTTTCCCGCCGCTCATGCACGCGCGTGGACGCTGCGACGCTCGCTCGCGCCACAGAGAAGTCTTCTTCGACAGCGTCTTATCCAGCCCCTTACACAGGCCGGAACGCGCTAGCGCGTGCCAGCACACGTGGTTTTTTCTGCGTTACGCCAAGCTAGGACAGCATACGGCAGCCCGGGCCCCTAAAGTGCTCTGCACGTAGGCGGTCGAAGAACATGACGAAGAAGACTTCTCCTTGGCGCGAGCGCGCGTTCTGCACGTATAATCATCAAGGCGGTCGAAGAACAAGTCGAAGAAGACTTCTCTGTGGCGCGAGCGAGCGCTCAATATGTTACAGATGGCTATGGTAGGTTTTAGAAAGCGGACGGTCGCCAATGGAACTACGGACAAAGCCCAGCGCAAAAGCTGCTTCGCATCTAAAAGGGAGTAGGGACTGGAAGGCGCTCTCTGTGACGTGCATTTTGTTCGCGTCGAAAGGCAGAAGTTCGGAGGTTTTCCGCTGCATCATGACCGTCCCAAGTGAGTAATGGCTGACAATGATAATTTCCCGGTGATCAAAAACCGTTACAAATTCTTGGATCAAAGGCTTAAGTTTCACTGGTTTTTGTTGTGTAGGTACACTGTAAAAAATACCCTTATTTTTACGACCAATATCGCATAAAAAATGCGGTGTCGCCAGCGTAAACGTAAACTATACAGTTTTCTCGCTGTATATCACGCCACGCGGATGCGCATTGGCTTGTAGGAGTGAAGAAAGGAAAGAGTAAACAAGAGGAGCGGCGTCATGCGCTCGCCTTTCGTTTCCCGCCGCTCATGCACGCGCGTGGACGCTGCGACGAATGCTTGGCGCGCCTGCGCACCTTGTTTTACGGTTCGCGCGAGAAACCGGGCATGCCCAGATACGGCAAGGAACAGCCGGCTCGGTGCCCGATGCGTCACCAGTCTCGCCATTTTTGAAAGCTCTGCACTCGGCGCAGGTTTGGAAGCCGTTCGGCCAAGTTTTGTACACCCGCTGCAGGTAGTACGTCGCATTCTTTTCTGAAAACTTAATCGCGCAGTGACGCATGCAAATGATATGTGCGATCTGGAAGTATCAGAAAGCCATTTCGTTTGAGTGGCTGGATTTTGTGCACTTGCTGGCATGACTTTCTCGAATACACGTCTTGCTTTGTGTGTGCACCGCATGCACTGCTGTATACTTCGCCTTGCGTGGGTACGCGCCCACTTAGTGCGCGATTATTTTTGTTGTATGTCAAAATGCAAAACAGCATGAATGTGAACCTGGTACAAGGTTCGTGACTCGGAGCTTGCACTATGTACCACATGTACCATGTGAACATGGTACAAGTGGTACAAGTGGTACCATTCCAAACTGCATGTATGCTTAACGGTTGGATGCGTGTCGATTGGATGAGATGTTTGTTGAAGTTATGCAGAGCAAGTTAGAAGGTTCCAACTGTAAGTTGTGACTTCAATAATTCATTGGCTTTGTATTTAACCAAGATTATCAAAATACGTTTGTATTTGAGCTCTGGATGTTTGTATATTTGCAAAACGTGCACCTCCCCTGTGAGCACACTGAGCAGAGGAATAGACTGCGTTTCGTCAAAGCTGCAAAATGTGAGTAGAATTCTCGAAATGAAAACTGATGATACTTGAGGGCACTTAGCATCATTTTGTTGCAGTTGCATCAGCATATCATACAGGAGCTCTGTCAGTACGCACAATTCATTAGCACTAGTTTAATTTTGTCTGACATTTAGTTGCACAATACATGCTGAAATGAAAATTGGAACTGCTTGAACTATTAGGAATGTCATTTCATCCATTGTCAGTGCTCTTAACCCTAGATGGTGACCTGTGGAACCGAGAGGATTACTTTCTTTTTGATTGCCACGTGTTGGAGCGGCTGGATAACTTCACTACAGTATTGTGCATATTATTCATCAGTTATTTTTCCTTTCATGCCTGCTATGATGAAAGATTGTAGTCTACTCTGGAATTTGTTCAAAGGCGTGTACTTGAATAATTCTGGTGAGCATTTTTTTCTGAAAGAAAGGTGCTCACATAAGCACTTTTTTTAATGTTGGTGTCAAGGCATCTGCAAAAATGGTGTCTTGTCCTTGCCTCCCAATAGTAGCCTCCCAATAGTAGCCTGCTGTACCTATAGTCCTGGCACTTTACAGCAGCTCTAAGGACACATGGTTATTGTCAGTGAAAGTCATCTGTGTCTCTTTCTGACCATGAGGACGTTTGCCTGAAAACAAAATACGCGTGTACTGTGAGAATTGTTCAAAAACGTTTTCCTCCTATTTGATTCCAACTCTCCGATTTGATTCAAACTCATTACTTCTATGAGGGGACAGTTCCCGTGACCTTAGTATTCAAATAAATGGCGGTAAAGGCCTGGCCGCTGTCTGTGGTCCACACCCAAAATTATTGCAGTGCACCTGTGAGATGGCCGGTAATCTCGGCGCTTGAACTACACGTTTATATTTTCTAGCTTACAAAAACTCCATATTTAGTAACAAAACTCTCTCAGGGCGCATTCATTTTCCACTGAACGCCAACTTTTTGCCCTGAATGCCTTTTTTGAAGCTCCCAGTTATAATCAGTGTTCCATAGTTCAAACTCCCAACTTCTGTACTTGCTCGTTCATGCTCGATGCTCATTTTCAGCTTGGACTGAAACAAAAGTCAGGTCTTTACAAATATTGCATATTCCACATACCCAGAGGTGCATCAGTGCATAAATATGTACTCCATGCCCTGAATGGTATCTCGTAGGCTGTTGCAGTAAAGAGACGTCTTTTTTTTACTAATAATGATCATGCCTTTATTGAGGGGTGTCGGGGGTTCAACGTCCCAATGTGACGGTAAAAGTGACGCCCCACATTTAACGTTCCCCTCTGACGTCCCAACATCCTGTAGCACTTCTTAAGGTCTTTTCATCTTCGGAATTCAAGCTGGCAGATGGTGCCAGTGAGCGTGCGTGCAACTAGTCAGCAGTGTAACAAGAGTTTAATGTTGCCGCTGATGACGAAGAATTTTTTGGTGCAACTACAACTTTGGCCAAAGTGGACCATGGCTCATGATATGTTTGCCAACACAAGGTGACGTACGAGGCCGGTCCGATAAGTACTTAGCCTCACCGCGAGAGCGCGACGCTATCGCATGAGACATATACTGACGCTCTTTTTGAGGGACACATGCAAAGGTCCAGTCAAATTGGACTCGCGGTTTTGTTTTGGCCGCTTGAGGAAGCAGGTGATTTTCGATTGTCCGTTAAAAGTGGAAAAAGCGCAATATCGGTCAGTGATTCGATTCTTCTTTTCGGAAGGGAAATCGCGCAGCAAAATCAAAGAGCAACTGGATGCCGTCTACGGTGAGTCTTCTCCTTCGATGGCAACCGTCAAAAATTGGTTCAACGAGTTTAAACGTGGTCGCACGGCGGTTTTTGATGAGCCTCGCCCAGGGGCCCCGCAAACGGCTACCACGGCCGATAACGTGGCAAAAATCTACGATCTCGTATTGGCAGACCGCCGACTGAAGGTGCGCGAGATAGCTGAGACAGTAGGCATCTCAAAAGACCGCACGGGTCATATTCTGCGTGAAATTTTGGGCATGAGGAAGCTATCGGCGCGATGGGTGCCGCGACAAGCGCGTCCGTGAGAGCACTTCAGAACAGTGTTTGAAGCTGTTTAAACGTAATCAGAAGGAGTTCCTGCGTCCCTTTGTGACCGTCGACGAAACATGGATCCACTGGTACACACAAGAGACCAAAGAACAGTCGAAACAGTGGACTGCACCCGGAGAACCTGCTCCGAAGAAGGCGAAGACTGCCGCAACGGCCGGAAAGGTGATGGCCATCATTTGCTGGGATTCTCAAGGTTTGATCTTCGTCGACTACCTTGAGAAGGGCAAAACGGTGACAGGACCCTACTACGCGGAATTACTGGGCCGATTCGACGCGAATTACAAAACAGCGGCCACATTTGGTGAAGAAAAAGGTGCTCTTCCACCATGACAATGCGCCAGCTCACGCCTGCGCCGTCGCCACGGCCAAATTGGTCGAACTGGGCAATGAATTTGGGCCCCATCCAGCGTATTTTCCAGATTTGACCCCGAGTGACTTTTTCTTGTTTCCCAACTTGAAAAAGTGACTTGCCGGAAAAAAATTTGAGTCGAATGAAGAAGTTATCGCAGCCACAGATGCCTACTTTGCAGCTTAGGAGAAAACGTATTTTTCTGACGGGATCAAGAAGTTGGAGGATCACTGCGTCAAGTGTAGAGTTGAAAGCGGACTATGATGAGAAATAAATCGGCACCATTCCGAAATTTTCGTTTTTCTTTTGAAGGCTAAGTACTTATCGGACCGCCCTCGTAATAGACCTATTTTCCAAGTGGTCCCAGATATACCGCAGACATGCCGAACAGCAGGCCAAGGAAAGCTTGTACCCACAGGCGTGCGCAGGGGGGAGGGGGCAAGGGGGCGAGAAGGGGGGGGGGCGCAAAGTCAGCCCTATACATTGTAGGGGGGGCGAGAAGAGGGGCGCAAAGGCAGCCGCATACATTCACATAATAGAGAGGGGGGCGCTGCGACGAACCTTCGCCCCCCCCCCCCCTGAAGGGGAACCCTTCGCACGCTTATGCTTGTACCTGTTGCATCACTGGCGGGCGCCTAGAAGCACTGGGGATCGAACCTCGAACCATCCGCATATGAGGTAGATGCTTAAATCACTAAGATCACAAATAATCACAAATCACAAATAAGAAAAAAATTCCAGGATGGAACGAGGTTCCAACCTGGGCCCTCTGCGTGGGAACCCAGTACTCAACCTCTGAGCCATGCCGGTGCTTGAAACTGCTTTGCAAAAAGGTCCTATACAGGCTTCATGTCGGGAAGAAACCACATTAGCATATCCAATATAGCGTGGTAGAAGAGTAAAATAAGCACCAAGCGTCGCACGACGCGAATTCTGTAACCATGCGTCACACAATGCGAATTGCGGAACGAGTAGGTTGTTGAATGCTTCCAACCCATTACAAAGGGCTCTGTCATAATTCTTCATCGTCATCAGGCACAGCATCAACAAAATGCGCATAATGCCTTACATGCGTTTAGCAGGTACCAATGGTCTCCGTAGAAGGACGAAAAATGGCACAGTGCCTGCTGCCCTACTTCTAAAAAACTACAATGATTCATAGCGTAGTGGGTTCCTCGCAAGTGCACTTGTATTGGTTGCCAAGGAAGCCCATAAGCGCATGACCCATTTTCTCGGGGTCTCAGTAAAGTGTACTTGTATTGTAGCCCCAAGAGAGCTTAACGGGCTCTAGAAACGCCGCTCTTCCAGCTTTCGCTGTGACTGTGCTGCGGTTTCAGCGCAGGCCTGGCGTTTTTTTTGGAAAAGGGCACGAGAAGTCAATACCCACTTGCTGGAGAGGTGTGCTTGGAGGTGGCATCGGCTGGAGGAGACCAGCTGGAGCAGCAGATGGGCGTTTATGGCGCTGGCACTGCATGCAGCTCGCCCCATACATCTCAACAGACTTTTGCATCCCAGGCCAGTAAAAACGTTCTTTAGTCCGGTGGAGCGTCCATAAATGTCCAGACGTAGAGTTGTCGTGCATGGCACTCATAATGGCTGTGCGAAGGCTCTCCGGCACCACCAGAAGAAAACGTACGCCATTGCCGGAAAGGTTCTCCTTGTACAAGAGCCCATCGCGCATGCAGAAATGGCGCGCATTAGTAGAGGCGGATGTGGTGGTGAGGAGCAGTGATAAGTTAGCGTCCTTTCGCTGCTCTACTTCGAAACTGTCGAGGTCTGGAAAATTAGGCGACACAGAAGCTATAAGGCGGTCAAAGTAATTGACGTCATAGTCCGTAGCGCTGAGTGGCATAAGTGGGAGGCAGTCCGCGTCGTCGTGTCATCGGCCACTCTTGTAAGAGGCGGTGAAGCTGTATTCTTGCAGCCTAAGCGCACAGCGCGCAAGGCTCGCGAAAGTTGAGAAGCCAACACAACGAGTGGTGGTCTGTGACAACTGTGAAAGGCCGCCGATACCGGTAAGAACGAAACCGCTGAATCGCAAATATTACTGCCAGGCATTTTTGTTCCGTGACAGTGTAATTCTATTCGTGCCGGCTTAGTGAGCGACTTGCGTATGCAATGACGTGTTCGCGGTACCATAACGCTGGACTAGAACGGCACCTATACCTATGCCAGTGGCATCCGTGTGAAGTTCTGTCGGGGCCGATGGATTGAAGTGCTGAAGGACAGGCCGTGACGTCAGGAGAAACTTCAGTTGGCGAAAAGAAGACCTGCACTCTGGAGTCCACTGGAAGCGAATGTCCTTTCGTAGCAGGCATGTGAGCGGGTGCGCGACGTCGGCAAATTTGGGAATAAAGCGGCGCAAATAGGAACAAAGCCCCAGAAAACTGCGGAGCTCCTTGACAGAGCGCGGTGCACTGAATGCTTCAACGGCTGCTGTCTTCTGGGGATCAGGGCGTATGCCATCCTTATCGACGAGATAACCAAGCACGAGTGTTTGGCGGTCTCCGAAGTGGCGCTGCTTCGAGTTTAAAACGAGGCCAACGTTTCGGATGCAGTTCAGAATAATATCCAGTTGCGAGTTGCGATCACTGAATGTCCGGCCAAAGATGACGACGTCATCGAGGTAGCACATGTAGATGTTACACGTCAAGCCACGCAGAATGCTGTCCATAAATCTCTCGAACATCGCCGGAGCGTTGCACAGTCCAAATAGTGTCACTTTAAATTTAAAGAGACCGTCAGGGGTTCCAAGGGCAGTCTTTTCCTTGTCCTCAGGATGCATCGCAATTTGCAGGTAGCCAGATCGTAAGTCTACTGAGGCCGAATGTAAGCAGTCGATTGCGTCATCAGTACGTGGGAGAGGGTACACGTCTTTTTTTCATTCAAACGGCGATAGTCCACGCAAAATCTCCATAATCCATCTTTCTTTTTAACAAGAATCACTGGAGCTGCCCACAGACTGGCTGACTCTTGCATCACTCCCTTTTTCATCATTTCTTTGCACTTGATCGTTGATAATTTGGCGCTCTGACGGTGAAACACAGTATGGCTTTTGTCGAATCGGATTTGCCGAAACCGTGTTGATGGTATGGCGTGTTTGAGACTCAGGGATGGAGGGTATGTTGTCCATCTGCGCAAAGTCGAATACCGAAACGTGCTTCGAAAGCACACCCACTAATGTGCGGCGTTCGCTTCTGCTAAGCGACTTATTTATCATTGACAAAAGGGCCGTTTCCGAGCTGTGACCACCAGGGTCTTCCGGCACATCTATAAGTTCGGCTACAGATAAGGGCGCGTGTTCTCTGCTGACCCAGGCCAATTTCAAACCGTCTGCTAACACCACGGGCTCTGAAGAACAGTTTACAGTCCACAAGCCAGTGCGTCCGCCGTTGATGTGCACCACACAGTGGGGAACCAACACATTCTCCTTCACACAGTTAACGCGCATTGGCTCTACTCTTGCGTCAAAGCTCTCGTAATCGGCGCCGCAACAGAAAACAGGCGCACGAGCGGTAGATGACGCGGGTATGAGTGTCGCCAAAACGCACAATGCCTTCCACAGAGTTTTCCAGAAGCCCTGATGGCAGACCTCTGACAAATACTTTCCCTGTGCGGCACTCGACAGTGGCACCACACTCCCGCAAGAAGTCCATGCCCAGAATAAGTCATGAGTCGACCGGGGAATAATCGCGAATTCCATCGTAATAACATGATCTCCCAAAAGCACGTCAGCGCTGCATACACCGCGGACATTACTAAAGCGAAAAACACAGAAAGGACGAGGTAAGGACGGCATACAGGACGCAGCGCTAAACTTCAACTGATCATTTACTTCCACAAAAGACAGGAATTCACAAGCTGCGCAGGAGGCTGCGCCACACGGAAGAAAACATTCAAAAAACGCCCCCACAAACGTCACTGCTTTTTTTTCTTCCTTCACAAGCCATAAGGTAATCAATCGTGTCATAACTATAGTCCAACGGTTCTATGCGCAGATTACGTTCCAAGTATGCATGCGCACTCCTTGTTGCTGAGGGCCAGTGACGGTGCGCTTACACACCGACCACCCGCTTTTCTTATGCAGAAGGCCTCGTAGGTCTCTCTGTCTCTAATACTGCATACATCAATAGGACGCAACGGATCGCCACTCACTCCGCAGAACTTTGAAGCTTCGTCCGTTAAAAATAACTTTGCACCTTAATACGTCTTTAAAAGAGACACTCATTACCGAAATTGTCGCCCCTGTGTCCACGATCACAGGCACATTTTGTTTTTGAGCATCAACAACGGAGGTATTTCTGTCAGTAGCACATATCCAGCGACCTCTCCTCCATCGGCCGCGCTAGCTAGTTTTGCGGTGGCGAACGGGACGTGGTGCGACACAGCGGTGAGGGAGAACGAGGAGCACGCAGTCGCGGTGGAGGCATCAAACTCCTATCAGATGGCGGGGAGTGATTCCGGAAGCTGCTTGGCCAATAATCCTTGCCAGGTGGTGGTGGCCGCGGGGCGCCGCGAGGCCGTTCGGAGGGTCGTGAAAATTCTGACGGTAGGCCATATCGCGGAGCTACACGACAGTTGCAAGACCGTTATATATGGCCCGGGACACCGCAGGATTAGCACACCGGCAGAGGTCGAAACCATGGTTGCTCTTCAGTGAAATGAGTGTCATCATTTGCTCTTGTACAGCGGATTGCTTCGTCGGGGATGTCATGACGATACGTCGGTCGTCGGGGAGGCGTGCGCTGAGCGCGTCGATCATAGCGCGGAGCTGGAAAGCGCATTGTCATTCTTGACTGTGGGGCTGGCCTGTACTCCACAGCCGCTGCGCTAATTGTCGGTTGCCAAGGGGCTGAAAGAGGCCCAGTTATAGCATCACGTGGCATGTACACCTCACGATGGTCAGCTGTTGAACGCAATATTTCTTGGCCGGAATGTTCGCCGTGGACAGTCTGTCGAATGGTCGAAGAAATGTCGAGGCTAGGGCTCGTGTCTACACTGGCAACAGTCGTAACGTTAGACAGCCGACCAAACGTTGGCGTATGCCGACGCATCTTCAGCGCTTCAAAAGTTCTGCAGTGCCGAGTGAAGTCGGACACAAAACGGAGGGTATCTTTTCCGATTAGATAATTTGTACACGTCCTCAGCCACTCCTTTCAGCAAATGCCCGACTTTATCTTCTTCCGGCATATACGGGCTGACCACCTTGTACAGCCTTAATACACACAGCCTTAAAATTCGTCCTGGTCCGGGTTTTTCGGCAACAAAGCTTTCTTTCTGAGAAATCCGTATGGATTTCCTTATGGCTTCGTGCTACAAACGGGTGGTTGTCTATTTTCTCTTTCTTAACCCTTCCGCCGCCTTGCGGGATTCCGCAGAGTTGATTTGCAATATGTGTCCAGGGGACTATTTTGGAAGCGTTCTGTCACAGAATGGATGCGGTCCCTTCTATCGGGCTGCACACGATTGGTGGAGGCTTGCTCGACGGTCAAGACGTAAGAATAGGCAAGAACGGTCATAGAACGGTCTCCGGCTCTGTTCTATCATAGGTTTTTTTACAATTACCTGGAGGGAACTCTGGCACTGCAATCGTTCAGTCGCCATGGGAACGATGGGTAGTTCACGGAATTGCATAATCTTCGTGCTTACGGCTTCGAACGCGTCTGTGGCTCTGTTTATTGTTGTGTTTAGGCGTTCGTTTCGTATAAAAGAATGGACCGTTCTGAACTTCGTGACCAAATTTGAATTGGTGATCCTAAAACGGTTAAAGTGCACGGTGAAGTGTAACTGCTGAGTTTTGCTAAACTTTGCCTTCCGACAAAGCGGATGAAGGCGACGCGGAGCCAAACGGAGACGAAAGAACGAAGTTTAGACAAATCCGTGTACTATCCATCATTCCCATGCTGGCTGAAGCGCCATGCGTTGCAGCTCCCATAGACACTAGCGCCAGAGTTCCTTCTGGCGTATCTATAGGAAACTGTATGCGTTATATCGATAGAACGAATACGAAACGGTCTCCAGACGACTTGGATTTGATTGAAACGTAAGCGCTAGGGCCGGAGAATCAAATTATCCAATCCAAGTCGTCCGGAGACCGTTTTGTATCCGTTCTATCGATAGAACAGAGCCGGAGACCGTTCTATGACCGTTCTTGCCTATTCTCATGTCTTGACCGTCCAACGAGCCTCCACCAATCGCGTGCGGACCGATAGAACAGACCGCCTTCGTTCTGTGACAGAACGCTTACAAAATAGCCCCCCTGGTGCTTCCCGTTGTCGATGAATTCACCCTCGCGATGCCGATTGCTAACTTCTTGGTTAGCTCAATTGGTAGAGCGACCGCCCCGGAAAGGCGTTGGTTCCGGGTTCGAACCCTAGACCAGGACGAATTTTTAGGCGACTATGATGCTTTCTTTCTGAGAAATCCGTATGGATTTCCTTGTGGCTTCGTGCTACAAACGGGTGCTTGTCTATTTTTCTCTTTCTTACCACAAAATGAAGCCTGGAGAGTTAAAGCAAAAATCAAGCGCTCAACAAAACACAGCACCATGTCGCAAGGCTCATCTCACCGCTGCCTGCCAGTTGTAAGGGATGGGGTGCGGCTCGTCTCGCTACGGTATCTGGCTCCCACCATCGTCCGCATAGCCGATGTTTTCCAGTGAGGGGTACGCGTTCTTACAAGAACACAGAGGTTTATTTATAGAGTTAAAAGAGAGCGAGAACATTTTTGTACAAAAGCGTTCGGCTTTTATAGCCCCGCCTCTACCAACATTGAGGCACTCAGGAAGCGGTGAAAGCAGCTTCCGTTAATCCATTCTGTTGCCTTCTCAGCGCTCCGCCAATCAAAAAGGATGGAAATTGGCCACTCGATACATCCGTTGATGAGGAGCACGGTCGAGATGTCCAATTTGGTTCACAAGTGCACCACACAATAAAGACCTCCATTCTCACGCCCTCGAAGAGTCGGTTCGGTGAACGTCAGGCGAAGAGGTTCAGTCCGGAGGGCGGGGGGGGGGGGGGTCAGGGGTCGATGACTTCGTAGGAGATGGCGGCCGCTGTCTCGAACACCTGCAATCGCTAATGTCTGTGTTCAGGTGAAGACATGCCCTGGTCCAATGGCAACGTCTCCAGCGGCGCCGTCCCACGATGAGGATACCGCGCGAGAAAGGGGTGTTCACGACTCCCCCGTCGGGTTCCTCGTAAGCCGTCCACGATGGAATGCCTGGTTCACTCGGCCACACGTGCAGAAGCCCCCTCCAGGAAAAGATGGAGCTTAGCGCCCCCGCCCGGGCACCGACACGGGGAGAAAGCATCCCGGCCGACAGGTGCATGCACAATGGCTCCTGCCATAATGAATTGCAGGGCCAAACGTAAGAAGCCATGCAAATTAAAGAATGACAAGATAGGTCCAACAGGATAAAGATATGGGGATGACTTGGCGCTCCCCTTAGATGACATGGGGGGGGGGGATGGTGGGCCAGAGGGGGCGCTCTTCCCCTCCCCCTTCTGTGTATACGCCTATGATAACACTCTGATGTTGTCGCCAATATTCCTCTAGAGGTACCGTGCAGCGGAGTTTTCCAGTGTGACTGCAGCGCCAGAAGGCATAGGCTAGCGGATAAAAAAAGCAATATTGAGACGGGGCCGGTCAAAATGGAACGCGATGCGCGTCTCTGCGTGCCCCCAGCGGCCACTGTCAGCGAACTTGGGACGGGCCACAGGGAGCAACGCAGCTCCCTGTGGTCAGTAGACGGTGCCTATGGGCAAGTGTTATGTAGAGGACAAAGACGAAGCAACGGAGCGGGCCTGCGAAGCAATCATCATCAGTATTCACGTGGCTCGTGCGCTGCCAGCGAAGCAGCGTAGTGGTGGTGGGTTGCGCCAAGTAACTGAGGACCAACCAACCAACCAACCAACCCAGAAGGACTTGAAGGTCAGCCACACCGTCTCTTCGAAGGCTTTCCTCGACTGCGTCTTCGAGAGTGGGAGTGAGTACGACGCTGCCTCGGATCTCAGCAACCGGATTACCGCGTCCAGCACGACGATGAGAGACGCGTCAGCATCGTTCGTCAGCGACAGCCTGCCGGGGACAGCCCAGGGCTCCTACGTCACTTCGAGCTCGCCGACACTGCAGGAGGCGGACAGTAGCTTGGACGCGTTCTTTCAGCTGATCACTGCTCCTGCATCGAGTGCCGCCAAACGGAGCGCCCCTCGATGCAGAGTCGACCTGGAGTTCGGCTGCATGGCCGTTATTCCTAACGGCCAGTTTCGAATCGCCTACGCCGGGCACGATGCAGCGCCAATGCCTACCCGATCGGATGGACAACGCCGGTCTGCTAACGGTGGCCGGACTACTGAGGTTAGTGCCCTGCCTTTCTGCACAACCCACACATGTGTGAGTGCATAGTAATAACTACTAACGTGGTAGGACTAGTCATACATCTCATTTGTGCCTCTGCTTTTACGCTTCCCTTCAATTTGACCTATCGGTCCTGACAGTTTTATCTATTACTCTTTCGACAAATTACATTTTTAAAACTACGATCTCTGCTAAATACTATTACTGAAACGTAATGATCCGCTGAATGAGATGGTACGCATCAGCCTTCAGAAATTATATTGGCAGTGTCCGTAAATATGGGATTAAATATATTACAGTAGTTTCTGCTGAACTTCCATTTTCCATTATCAGTCTTAGTAGCAATAGGTAACGATATTTCGATGAATGGTATTCGCTGGAGAATCGCAAGCTCTCCGACGAAATGTAAAACTGCGCTTTAATTATGCTTGTTGTAATACGTACGTGGAATAGAGTGTAGCTCTGTATTTACTGTTTTCTCCGTTTTCTACTATTTGGCTGTCGATTGTCTGCCACGGTTGCCTTCAGCGTATTCTGTCGGTGCATCTGCCCGCTTGTCGTGTGCGTCAGGGGCCTAGCCACAAATTTTTTTCGGGGGGGTTCAACCATACTTTATGTATGTTCGTGCGTGCGTTTGTATGTGTGCGTGCCTATATACGCAAGCAAAACTGAAAAATTTGGGGGGGGGAGGGTTTAAACCCCCCCACCCCCACCCCCTCCTTGGCTACGCCCCTGGTGTGCGTGCTGCCAGGAAGCATTCGCGAGTAGAAATATTAGGAAAGCTTCAATATGGGCTAGTTGGTACGGCGTTGTAATGTAGATGCACTGAGGGAAATGTACAAACGAGTAACGGAACCAGAAGACAGGACTAGGGGTGCTGTCCATTAGTCCTGTCCTCTTGTTCCAGTACTCGTTTGTGCATTTCGCTCAGCGCATCTACATTACAATAGAGAGGAAAGAGGAAGCCAGTCCCAGACGTGCAGTAGCAGAAAACGTGCCGGTAGGGGTTTTAACAGTAGAGCTGCTGAAGCTTGAGGCTGTGCCATCCGTCGTTTAAAAAAACTCGGCGGGTGTGCTTCTCCACAGAAAGCAGGTATGTGCCACGCAGATCCTAGCGTAGCATAGCCTTGGATAGTATAATAGTCTAAGAGGTGCGAAAAGGAAATGAGGGTGAGGAGTAGTGATGTGAAGATGAGGAGGAAGGAAAGGAGGAGGGGAGAAGGTAAAACACGACATAGCCTTGTATAGTATAGTTTAGCAAGGAACATTGCATAGCCTTGCATAATATTGTATAGCAAGGGAGATGGAAAGGCAAGTAAGATTGAGGAGGAGTGGTGTGAAGGTGAGGAGGAAGGAAAGAACGAGGGGAGAAGGTAAAAGATGACATAGCCTTGTATTTGAAATACCTTAAAGGCCCGTTGGGCGTTGTGTAAAGGGGGGCTCTATAATCACATCATCCAACACACGATAAAAAGGCATCAAAGACCAGAAAGGAAACGACTCTACATGATACAGAAAATTTGAACGCGCAAAACATAATGCGCACGTAATACACAATATACACAGAATAAATACACAATACCGACATAATATATACAAATCTAGTCATGTTAATGGAAGACTTTAGTGGAAATGTGCAATTAGTTGGTCATGGAATGTGTCAGGGCTGGATAATGAAGCGATGTTCTCTGGTAGGCTATTCCATAATCTAATGGCGCGTGGAAGCGCTGATGAATTGAGTGTTAAAGTGTCACCATATATGCGCGTAAAACATAAATTATTGTGCAATCTTTTGGACGTTCGAGATGGACATCGAGGTGACATTAACATTACCTATTAGAGTGTACATACTTGTGGAATAATGTTGGTAGGGCTATGTCACGGCAGGTATTTAATGATTGTAGAGAAAGATGAGTTTAATCCGCATGAGGCTTGAATGATAACTTAGTTTTTTCGAGATGAACTGTGCTGCCCTATTTTGGATGGATCCATGTTATTATGATATGGAAACCAAATGGAGGACGCGAACTCAAGTTGTGTGGGAACGAATGTGAGGTAAGCTAGTTTACGAATATTAGCGGGAGAATTTGAGGTTACGGCGTATGTAACCTAGAATTTTGAAGCATTGGCGCATACCGATGAAATATGAAAGGACCATGAGAGATCTGAAGGAAGGTTAACACCAAAGTATTTTTAATGGGACATGTGACGTAGTAGGCGTCTTGAATACGTTATATATTTATGGCTGAATGTGATTACATTGCATTTTGATGTGTTAAGGGTCATTAGCCATGAGTTGCACCACTCGTTAAGTAGATTGAGATTAGATTGGAGTGCTTAGTGGTCAGTGGCAGACCTAACTGCGCGGTACACAGTACAATCATCTGCGAAAATTTGCAGGCAGAAAGAATGTTATGAGGTAAATCATTTATATAAATTAGATATAATAACGGACCCAGCACGCTACCCTGCGGCACACCTGAGGTAACTGGGGAAAGATGAGAAGACAGATGACAGTAACAAGTATGAAGTGTTGGCGGTTTGAAAGAAAGTTACGTATCCATGATAAAGTTGACATGTCTAAACGAAGTGTTCACAATTTAGTAATCAAGCGGCAGTGAGCTACGCGGTCGAAGGCTTTGGCGAAATCGAGGCATATGCTGTGAGAGTGTAGGTGATTGTTCATATTAAAATGCAAGTCAGCGGTTAGTTCGAACAACTGTGTTTCGCAGGAGAGATTCTTTCTGAACCCGTGTTGATTATGGTAAAAAAAAGAAAAAAACTTGTGCTCTAGATGACTGAAAACACGAGATGCAACTATACGCTCTAGCATTTTGCAACATATGCACGTAAGAGATATGGGACGGTAGTTTTGCGCTGTGCTTTTGTGTCCTCTTTTAAATATGGGTATCACTTTCGCTGTTTCCAGTCAGCGAGTAGTGTTCCAGTCGTTAGAGACTGGAAAAATCTAACGCAAAGATTTAGTAGTCACTGTTATGGTATTTTTTAAGTATTTTAGAATTAATTCCATCAATACCAGTTAAAGTGGATACCTTTAAACTATTAATGAGATACTCTATTCCTTCTTCAGCTATTACAATGGGTGTCATGTAGTTATAATTAAGATCGCAAACATCGGGAAGATTAGATTCACCTTCAGAAGTAAATACAAGTAAATACAGATGAGAAGTAAGTGTTAAATATTTCGGGGCACTCATTGTTTGGTATAGGGGTGTTGCTACATTGTAGAGAAATGGAACTAGTGTCACGATCAGGGCATATTTCTTTCCAAAACTTTTTATGACTAGTTTTAAATAATACTAGGAGGTCACGTGCAAAATATTTGTCTTTCGCAACGGATAAGGCAGAGAAATATGTTTTTAAACATACTTTGTATCTATCCCATGCAGTACGGGTACCCGCACGCTTCGCAGTCTGATATAAACGTTTTTTTTGTTCCTTAGTTGTTTAATTCTTCTAGTATACCAAAGGTTACATTTGCCTTTAGTCATTGCGATCAGAGGGACATATTGGGGGACCAAGGGTGGTACCTTGTCTCGAAAGAGTGCCCAGTTCTCTTCTATGCAGGGGTTGTAAAATGTGGGTAGCTATGTATGGAAGAAGGTTCCAAGTTCTGTGCCTTATGGCTGTAATAATATCTGGAGTTTAACGTCCCAAAACCACGATATGATTATGAGAGGCGCCGTAGTGGAGGGCTCCGGAAATTTTGACGTGCACCTAAGTGCACCTAAGTCTAAGTACACGGGCCTCAAACATTTTCGCCTCCATCGAAAATGCGTGCGTATGGCTGTGAAATTAGCCTTATTTTAATGGTAAATTGTCTTCGTCGCATATCCCATAAACGGAACTGGAATTCCTAAGCTTAGCTGAAGCAAATAGTGATAGCTGAATCCTACTAAGTGTGTTCCTTCTGTTATCGTTTCTGGTGTTGTTTTAAGTGCTAAATCTAATATGTTAGTGTCACGGGTTGGTTGGTGAACGACTTGGAACGGGTTGCGATCAAACGTCAGGTTACAGAATTCTGTCGAAATATGACAGGATGATGATAGCTGAGCCCAATTTATTAAAGGATAATTAAAGCCTCCAATGAGATAGATGCTATCTGTGGGACACAGTTCAGTTGCCCTGTCAATACTGATGCGCAGTTCGTTGGCGATGGACTGACCAGAATTAGGCGAATGGTAACAGGCGCGTATCAGTAGCTTAGTAGAAGATATTAGACAGGCTACCCAGGTGGTTTCGAGATTTGAATCGGTGTTGACTAAGTATGAGGTCAGTGCCTTCTTTATTCCGATGAGGACGCCACCACATCGTTTATTAGGGCGATCGCGCCTATGTATACTGTATGAATGCGCACGAGAGAAAATTTCGTCTACTGTGATGTTAGGATTCGACCATATTTCTGTAAGAA
Organism: Rhipicephalus sanguineus; assembly: GCF_013339695.2. Taxonomy (NCBI): domain Eukaryota; kingdom Metazoa; phylum Arthropoda; class Arachnida; order Ixodida; family Ixodidae; genus Rhipicephalus; species Rhipicephalus sanguineus. Next base: position 87,715,546 of record NC_051176.1, on the reverse strand, counting down.
TTATTATGTACGATTCACTAGTATCTAGAAAATACGAGAGCAGATCACGTTTTGACACAAGGCTACGGATGTTGGCGTATGACACTGATAATGAATGATGAGTGATACGTGTACTGGACTGGTGGGAATAGCTTGCGCATGTACCGCTGTCTATCAATCTGTTTGTCGGCACAACACTGTCTGTTATTATGTCATATACGAAGACCTTAGAGTCCATGTGCAATTTATCAAAAGACAGTCTGAAAGGTTTCTTTTGTGCCTTGGTAAAAGCTTATAGCTTCTTTCTCATATTTTTCGCGTTGCGAGCGAAGTATAGTATAGGTTAGCAGGGAATGGGAAGTGAGGAAGTGAGGAGGACTGACGTAATGGTGAGGAGGAGTAAAATAAAGAGGTAAGAAAGCCGGCAACTGCGAAGCAGCTCCTAGCATAACATAGCCATGCATAGTAAAACATAGCAAGGGGGTGGCAAAGGGAATTAAGGCTGAGGAGAAGGGATGTGAAGCTCAGGAAGGAGGAAATGAGGGGAGAGAGTAAAGCATAGCGTATCTTTTTATTGTATTGCTTAGCAAGGGAATGGGAAATGAGGGTGAGGAGGGCTGATGTAAGGGTGATAACGAAGAAAATCGGGAGGGAAGAAAGCGGGTATGTGCCAAGCAGCTCCTAGCATTGCACGGCCAAGCATAGTATATTATAGCAAGGTCGTGGGAAAGGGAAGTGAAGGTGAAGGAAAGGAGGAGCTTAGAATGAACGGAGGGCTGAGCTAGTTGGTAGGTATTCATGCTGGAAGACTGTGCGAGCAAACACTGGACAGAAGAGACAAATCAAGACACTGCAACGCCGACTAACAACTGGAAAGGCGCACAACGGCGGAAAAGAAAGATGGCCCAAAATCACACCTGTGCATGCCCAGGTCTTAGGTGATAGCTATCCATGCGGCACGTGTGGGAGTCTACGTGAAAGATAACTATTATGGCATTTGATTTCTTCTTTAGGCAAGTTAATCGACGGTTGGTTCGCGCATGCGCTACCACTGTTATCGGTATACAGTACCTCAACCATTAGGCGCGTTCCTTCATTCCTGTGCGTGCACGAAACTGCGCATTCATGGAATTTCGGTGTGAATTTACACTCTCGACAATGTAAAGATAGACGGCGAGCCTCCGGTTAGCGATCTCTTATGTTCCAATAACCTCCTAGCTCGCACAGCGGCCTGTCTGTCTGGCGTAGAGGCAGCCCCAGCTAAATGAAACCTTATACACCACACTTGTGCGGCAATCAGTGAATTTGTTGGTATGTTTTACGAAACAAATGTCCGTCCGCTTCTTTTCTATTACTCGCCCATTCGTTCTCTACAAAGCTGCCTATATCTTTCCTGGAATATTTGCAGCTGTAAAGACAACATTAACGTCGTATCGATTTCCCACTTTTTTAGCCTGTGAGAAACGCAATACAGTAAAACCTCGGTGATCCGGCGGGCCCCCGCCGTTGCGTCTCCCGTACGAATCTCGCGGGGTTACCAAAAATATTCGTATCATCCGAAATTCGTATCACTAGAAAACATGGAAAATTAGTATGCGACAAAATAAAGTTGGCATACGTTTTGATTCAGTGTTTCTCAGGGCCGCAGAGACGTCAACGATCATACTTGTACTCGTAAATATACGATGCATGCGCGCGTGTGTAATTAATAAACCAGATGTGTTGTGCCCCGTGACCGCTAGTAGCCCCTTCCTAAGCTTACTAAGCTTTTCTGCATAACACTACAGTACTGCGGCGAAAGTGACTTGAGGAGCGCTTTGCAGACGATCGATAGAGGCCAAGCTCTTCGTGCACCTTTAATGGGACTTCATGGCGGACCCGCAGCCTAAGTTTCAGTCTTGTTTCAAAGTACGTCTGGTTGCGGGGACATGGCCTGCATCGACGCGGCAGGCACGTGTTCACACAGTACAAAGACGCTTCTGCCTCGAGCACAGGAGCACGCGTCAACGCGTCGGAGAAAAAAAGCCCGACGTCAACGTTATCTGTAATGTAAACACGAAGGCGCCTAAAGGCCTCTAAGATTCGCGCGCACTATATCGGAGGCAACGACGCACCGCTGATGGTCGCGCAGCGCGCATGCCCGCGACAGCGCGTGCAGCACCTGTTCGTACCTGTGCGCTAGCGTACGTTCGTATCAAACGTCGCGGGGTGCAAATAGGTTCGCAACAACCGTACTCCAATACAAAAAAAAAGAAGAAAAGCAGCGGCATTGCAGGCTAATGGGCCTTGGCCGGGAAAACAGAAAAATTCGTGTCACCCCGAAATTCGTACGAGCCGTGATCGTATCACCGAGGTTTTACTGTAAATGCAAAGAATACCTGCGACACGTTTTGTTCTCCAACGTTTTCTGCAACAATGCTCGGACTTAACAAAACCGGCTTCTTTCCGGCAAACATTTCCACTATCATAATTTCGCGCATTCACAAAGTGTTCGTTTGCTGTGTGAACTAAAGCTCAACCTGTTCTGACGCAATTATTAATAGTGCTAAATCGGCGCAGGCGTCCTGGTAGAAGGCGTAATGCATGTACCTCATAGTGTAGTAGAGCAAGTCACACTTATAATTAGTGCCTCTGATTTTACACATGTACTCAACTTCGCGTTTCGGTCTGTATAGTTTTAGTTAGCAATGTTTTAGCGATATATATCTGTAGGAGAACCAGAATCAGTACTTATTAGCGTCACTGCGCCTAATGGCGCGCTATAATGAGATGCTCGCAAGAGTCTTCGGGAGCTATATATGTGCAGTGGCTGTGAACATCGAATTACGTATAGCATAATGTAAAGCCCTCTCCTGCATTTCCATTATCGATGTTAGTAGATTTAGCCAACATGGCATCAAGGAATTATGGCCACAGGAGAGCCGGAAAGTTTAATATCAAATTTTTCGAATACGAACTACGAATATCTTTCGAATCGAATTTCAAAGGAAAAATTGCAAAAAATCTTCCCCGAAGGGAACGCTGATGGGATGCGAAGCAGCAGCGTATCTCACGGGTTAACGGCGCTAACGCGGGTTCTCTGGAAGATTCTTCCCTTTGTTTCTGGTGTATTTGTTTGAAACGCAGACACGGGAGGTCAGCGGGCGTCCGGCAGCTGCTTTGAGGGAGAGAGTCTCGCGCGCACCTCGAGGGAAGCGTCGAGGGGTGCTTCAAAGCCCAGCTGTTTTGGCACCGCTCCAACACCTGCGCCGAGGGAAGCGCGTTTCGCGTTTGTGCGGACGGACGGACAGCGTTACACAGGCTCACAGAGCTCGACGCATCTAATATTTTATTTAACCTTTATTTGAAAAAAAAAAACTAACAGCCTGACTGGCAACACAACATACACTGTCCAGAACACAATGCAGGCTCTTCACAGCGCAAGCAAATGGCACAATGAAAGTTTTTTCTATTTTTTTTCAGGCAGCAGGCGCTCGTTTGTTTCTTTCTATCTCTTAACTCTGTCTTTTTATGTCTTTGAATTTTTTTATGTGTTTGTCCCTTTATTTCTCGCTATTCTTCTCTTTCGCTTCGAATTTTTCTCTGTATTCGAAACGTTTTTGATTTTTGAATCTCTTTTTTTATTCTTTCTATCGCACACCCCTCTAGGAACTTTTTCTCTCTCTCTTTCTATCTTTATTTCTCTTTCTTCCCTTTGTCTATTTCACGTTTTCTCTCTCACTTTGTTTCTCTTTTAATTTCTCTCCCTTTCTATTGCCCGCTCTTTGTTTTTTTCTATTTTTTTTTCGTGCTCTACTTCTCTGTCTTTTTATAGGATTTCTCGCTATTCTTCTCTTTCGCTTCCTCTGTCTTTTTCTCTTTTTTTCTTTCTATCTCTATTTTTCTCTCTCTGAAACTTCTACTTCATAGAGCGAGTTGGTAGGCGTTCATCTTTGCCTGAAACAGCGCACACAGGACGAGGACGAAGAAATAGGACCACAGGACAGCGCCTGTCCTGTTGGTCCTATTTCTTCGTCCTCGTCCTGCGTGCGCTGTTTCAACCAAAGATGCTCCACCTCGCCGAGCAGAGTTTGTGTTTAACGCTCGCACCTGCTGCACTAGCTAGTGGGGCTTGCCCAATTCCTATGACGCATACCCACCTGCGGTGTTTTGCGCGACGGAGCACAATTTACCGCTAGCTTAAATAGCTTCACTGTTAAAGGAACGCTGCTGTTTTGAAGAACCACCGAAATGCGCAGCTTTGCCTAAAGCCGATGCTGTTTCTCGCTGGAAAAATGCCTTGCTTTTCAGCGTACGCTATAACGTCTGCATGCAGCAGAGTACTTCGTTAGGTGCTTTCTAGCAGCTTTCCCTGGCTGACCGGACTTGCTCTGTCAATGGAGATCTTAATATTTTCGTGAGATATTTGAGTGGTTTCATTTGCTGCTTCAGGTAGAAAATATGGGTGTGTGGCTTCAACTCCATTCTGGCTCCTACTCTAATTTGTACGAACGTTTTCAGTGCCTCAGCATTTTACAGCGAAAGGTGTTATGAGATCATAACAAAGGCAGTTTTTGGCGCCGTAGTTTGGACACGGCGGCGGCGCCGCCGCCGCCGGTGTCCGTAACCACTATCGCGCGAAAAAAAAAAACTAAATAAGAAAAAAATATCCGGGATGGTACGAGGTTCGAATCTGGGCCCTCAGCGTGGGAGCCCAGTATTCTACCTCAGAACCATGCCGGTGCTTGAAACTGTTTTGCAAAAAGACCCTATACAGGCTTCATGTCGGGAAGGAACCACATTAACATATTTAATGCAGTGTGGTAGAAGAGTGAAATAACAACCAGGCGTCACATAAGGCGAATACTGTAACCAGGCGTCACACAATGCGAATTGCGCAACGAGTGGGTTGTTGAATGCTTCCAACCCATTACAAAGGGCTCTGCGATAATTCTTCATTGTCATCAGCCACAGCATCAACAAAGTGCACATAATGCCCTACAGGTGTTTAGCGGGTACCACGGTTCTCCGCAGATTGACGAAAAATGCATAGTAGCTGCTTCCCTACTTCACAAAAATTTGATGATTTATGGCGTAGTGTGTTCCTCGCAAGTGCACTTCTATTGGTTGCCAAGGAACCCCATAAGGCTCTCACGATCTATTTCCACAGGGTCTCAGTAAATTTAATTCCCTTCCTCTCTCTCTTTCTCACGTTAACGTAAGCGTGGGGGGAGAGTTAAATAACGACCGGGCGTCAAACAATGCGAATTACGTAACTAGTGGGTCGTTTAAAGCTTCCAACCGATTACGAAGGACTCAGCCATAATTCTTCGTCATCAACCGTCGCATCATCAAAGTACACATACTGGCTTACACATGGTACCTCGCTTCTCCGCAGAATGACGAATAATGTCGAAGTGGGGGCTTCCCAACTTCACAAAAAATATAATTTGTAGCGTAGTGGGTACGTTGCTATTGTGCTTGTATTAGTAGCCACATGAGAGTTTATAACGGGCTCTAGAAATGCCGCTCTTCCAACTTTCGCTGTGACTGTGCTGCGCTTACCGCACAGGCCTGGCGTTTTTTTTTTTTTTTTTTGACGGCCGAATATTTCAAGGGAAATGCCGTCACCCCTGATAAACGATAGCTTGATGGTGCGCGCGCCGGTTTCGCTCGAAGCACGCTTTAGAGCGCTGCAGTATGGCAGCGTATGAGCGCAGGCATTCATACTTCGCGGGCGTCCTTTAAACAGCTGCAAAACTCGCCACGCAGGATGTTTGTTTCTAGATGCGTAAAACCCCGGTGCATTATACCACGTACACCCGTGAGCAAAAGTATACAGATCATGCTCTCCACAGCAGACAGCTCACGACTGAACACCGAAGAAAGCGATTTCGGCTCGCGCATCTGGTGTCTGTATACTTTTGCTGACGGGTGTAGCTCAGGAAAATATTACTTGGGGCTGATAGTCTACTTAAAGGGCCCCTATACCACCGACGATATCCTCCTTAACATTTCAAGCAAACGAATGTAGCGTAGTGAAGGAAAAAGCGAAATTAGCTTGGGCCGCCTTTCGATCATAAAACGGGTGTAGCTCCGCTATGACGGCAACATTTCGAGAAATGCTCGTGGCTACCTGTTCGTTGTAGACTCCTGCACAACTGGAACACCAGAACTAAATTTCGACTTCTTGTTTGTTTACAAGTTACAATAGATTTACACTGGTGGCGAAGGCAATCAAGATGGCGGTCTTCTGGCCATCCGAACCACACCGTCTACCTCCTCGTCTTCACTACATCCACGCTGGGGCGCTAGTTGTGTATCGCTTTTGAATGTGGTCATACTTATTATTGTTTTACACAGTGAAATCGAAGTTACGGAACTGTTGTTTGCCGTGGCCCATTGTCTGAAATCTGCCGCCTTGCAGGGATCCTTTCTCAATACCTGTATGTGAAAAGTCCTTAACTCAAATTCGGATTTTTATTATTGTGTGTGGCTTCTGTTGCATTGTTTCTAAGGCCAAGTTCAAGTGTGTCAGCCTAGTGTTGGCGCAAACCGTGCTGCCGGCTAATCAATGCAAAGTGGACTGTCGATCGCTGATGTCTAAAATTTAAGACCCTTCGTACTCAGGTTTTCCGTACTCTGTTAAACATCGTGGCAGAGTGTATATTTAGGTGATGTATGTCTTTGGCAATTGAAATTGTACAATATAGGTGAGGTTGCAGAGGCATAACCTTCGTTTCTGCGCCCCCTGCTCGCAGCGTGCCCTGTTCTGTCGCTGTCCATCTGGACGAATGGAAAGCGGCCAACAGCGCTGGTTGCCCTGCCACCTGAGCGTCTTCGGGAGCAGGCGGAAGCACGCGACCGCTGAAACCGGTGCCGGTCGTTCTGGAACAGCGCTCTCCGGCGTGCAGCACCCATTCCCGCCTCTCTCCTGCCGTCGTCTGCCGAGGCGGCTGACGCAAGCTCCGCAGTCCGTAGCGTCGGGTGTAAAGACTGTGCCTCGATCACCAGCCGGTGATCGAGGCACAGTCTTCGGTCGCAAACTGGCGCGAAAATGCGGCAACCGTATTTCGTCAGCATAAAACAATGTTTAGTTTTATTTATTTGATGTGCGCGCATTAAACAAAACGATATGATTTGCCAAACCTGTCTCACAGTCTGCTTTCCTTGCTGTCGCTATGAGCTGAGAAGAGGTGAGAGATCTTCGAACAGGGTGTTTTGTCGGAGCCAACCTTTTGATATGGGCTCTTGTCTGTTTTAAGACAGCAACTGGCTGCCTTAGCGCGTGTATGGATGTGCTTCGTACATTCTCTCCAATCACAAAAGTGGAGGAGGAGAGGGCAAATGGGAAAACAGGATAGCCTATGGGAAGAGGGGGGAGAAACAAACATAGGAGCGGACATTGAGGTTTGCTGGCGAACCCCTTTGGGTAGGTAAAAGGGAAACACATAACAAATAAAAATTGGGGGACGCTTGAGCTTCGCCTCTAAGAGCTGAACGCGATAGCGATATCCGGCCCCATCTTCACCGTGCTCTATTTCGCTTGTCATTATGTTGAGTCTCCCGGCCTCACACACGCGCAGACACATACACACACACTCGACATACTTATAGTAAAGGTTTCCACCCTCTTCAACAGCACTTTTAAGGCAACAGTGTACCCACTACCTGTGCGTAAGAGAACGCGCGCACTAATGTGTATGCCCTTTGTAATGGATGGCATGCTTTAAACCAGCAGCAATTATGCGCGTGGTACTTTTTCGAAGTTGCGATGCACCCACTACGTGTTCGTAAGGGAATACGCGCAGTAATGTGTGTGCCTTTTGTAATGGGTGGCCGGCTTTAAACCACCAACTCGTTATGCAGTTCACATGGTGTGACGCCCGATAGTAATAAACGCTTTTACCCCGTTTTACTGCGATATTACATCTCGTACTGTGACACCTGTAGATAGGACGCGTATGTTTGTGAAGAATTAAAGTTAATTTCAGTGCGGTTCCAAGCAATGGAGTGGCTCTGTGGTAGAACACTTGCTTGCCGCGCAGACGGCTTGGGTTCGATTATCACTCGAACCTAAGAGATGATGATTTTTCGCTCAACACTAGCGACGCCGACACCGGAATTTCAGCGGAACGAGCTCTTTAACGCTATCGCGTTAAAAAGGGAGTGAGGGAGGGGCACTCTACCTGTGTAGTGGTTTCCTTCGCGTCGTTAGCGCAAAAGAGGGGGTATTCCGCCACGTCATCACTCTCGCATGTAAGCAGTAGCTAAAAGTGATAATTTTCACTGTGATAAAAGCCGTTAGAAATTCTTGGCGAAAATCCTTAAGTCTCATTAGTTTTTGCTGCAGAGCCACTATATCGGACACATTCGATAGCTCCCTTTGAAACGTTTTTCCTTTTTTGCTGGATGGCATGAAACATGCGATTAAACTTTTATATGATGGACGTAATGCTCGAGTGTTTTTAATTACGTCAATTTAAAGGTATCCGCTAGTCTTACATTTCAGGCAAGCACAAACAATTTTTTGGCGGTGGAAGGAGGCTTCTATTTCGCGTGCATTCACATGACTTTGCAAGTTTCTATTACATCGATAGGTGACGCTTGCGTCTTCAGGAAACGCTTTTCTAAAGCATTTGCTGCCTGCTAATATTCGATAATAATTACAGAGGCTACCTGAGTATTTCGTTATAAATGCTACCGGCCGGTTGGGCTGTGATTTTGGGGTCTGTCCTAGCTAGTGAACATAGGCCCACCAAATAAAACAGCCACGCCTGAATCAAATTTGGCATTGGCTTAGGATCATTTTTTCATTCAACCAAGGCGGTGATGCGGGCTAGTTGGTTTGAGTCACTTGTAATCATATTCATAGCGCAAAAAACCAGACGCAGACACAAGCAAGGAACACATACGCAGGACTAGCGCCCGTCCTGTGTATGTGTTCCTTAGTTGTGTCGCGGCTGGTTTTTTGTGCTACGAATATGATTAGAAGTTCAATCAACCATTTACCTATCCCAATTGTGTAAGAGTCTTCTGTATTTTAAAAGATGAGCTGCTAGCGATTTGGGTCTGGTGTTTTCTGATGTAGGTCCAGCGCCGTGCTTTGAATAAAGGAATCATTTTGGCAATTCCCCGATAAGGTGGAATCCCATGAATTTCTAGTAGAGTGTTAACGACTGCAAGTAAGTCCTGTGGTAGAACCTTAAGTTCATTCTTCTTACGATGTATTAATCCGCGGACCTGGCGCAGAATTAGGCACAATTTTTACTACTTGCTCTAGTTCTGAAGCTGTGACCTCTTCAGAGGTCACCACTTTCATCAGGAGACCGTAAGTCGCATGACAAGGCAGTCGTGAAACGACTTTCAAGCCATTTAGAAATATTTCAAGAAGACTAGAAAGTTCACTTGTCGTTGAAACCACCGATTCGACGTTATGAGTGAAGGAATGACCTTTTTGGTTTTCCAGGAAGTTAAAAAGTGGTTTTCCTGTTGCCAAGTTTTGAAAGCAACTCAGAATGTTGGCTATAATAACAGTTCTTCGCACTGGGTGACATTCTCTGAAACATGCAAGCCGCATATTTATAATCACTCCAATTTGCTGGTCATTTGTGTAAAGTAGTTTTCGCAGCGCAGCTTTCCTTAGTCGATAATCACGTGAACAGTCCGAGTTCCACCAAGAATTAGAAGAACCTCTTTTAGAGACCTTTACGGAGACTTTCGATTTATTTAGGCAATCTTTTATACCAAAACCTAAATTCATGCCATTTTGTTTTCCATTTCCATCTATCCCAAATGGACAAAGCCGCACGTAGCAACTTTTCGAATGTATTGAAATTTACATGAGTGATCGAGTGGCTGGTTACTGAATCCAACAGGCATACAATCTCAAATAGTATAGGAAAATGGTCACTACTTGTAGCTCAGCTAAAAGTAGACCATGAGATAGAGAGGCAAGGGGGATAGAAAACTAACCGTAAATGGCTGAAGAGACTGGTTACAAACAAAAGTGCATGCGTTAATACATGGTAAAATATTCTTGCAGCCCAATCCCACAAAAGCTTCCCACTCATATCGGTTCAGGATCCGCATGAAGTCTGATGGGAATTGGTCTCCCGCCTTTATAATTTCTTCCTACAAGGCGAAATTACAGAGTCTAAAAGAGTACAACTTTGAACAGCTGCTGAAATATATGCATTGACTAACGAAAATGGAAGGAAATCCCGGAGGAAAAATATCTAAGCCTGAAATTTAACTTTTTTTAAAATTAATTACCTGACATCTTATATTAACCTGATGAGCATTTTTTGAAGAAATAAATGCTGCTAAGCCGCTATCTCGAGAGGGTCGGTCTAAACAAAATATGCGGTAATTTTAACAATAAAACACTTTTATTTTAAAAGCCAAGTTCCTGCAAACAATTTCATGGCGAAAGCTACGTAGTGGAGAAAGACGAAGAGCAGGAGCGGGGCTCAGAGGAAATCATCATCAAGATATACGGCTCGCGCACTGCCAGCGAAGCAGCGTTCTAGCAGAAAGTTTGTGCAGGCCATCCACAACGTCGCATCAAAAGTTTCGTTCACTGTGGTATTGAGGACGCGATGATGCATACCTGGACTATTAGGAATGTGTTCATCGACTCCGGTAGTTCTATGAAGGAGGCACCATTACCCTTCGCCAGGGACAGCCTGCCAACGGCATATGAGGACGGCTACGTCTCCTCCCGCTCACCCACGCAGCAAGAGGAGGAACTCAGCCTGGGCGCCTTGGGTCACCTGAGGTTCGTTCCTGCAGCGAATGCCCCCGAAGGGACCGCCGCTCGATGCACCGCCGCAGCGGCACTAGGCTACGCTGCCTTTATCGCTGTCCGTTGTGAGCCAAGCCTCATCAACCGTCACCATGCTGCGCGCAAGTTCAGCCTATTGGATCCTAAGGGCACACCTGCTGGCCATGGCCGAACCACTGAGGTTAGTGCAGTGCTAAATAGGCGCAGGCTTCCTGGCCCATGGCAGAGTGTATGTACCTAATAGTGCTGTAGACCACGCCCACAATTCTCATTATTGACTCCGCCTTTACACGTGTACTGAACGTCGCGTTTCGGTCTCTACTGTTTCAGTTAGGCATTGTTTTACCGATATATACCTGTAAGAGAACCAAAACCGCTACTTATTACTGTTACTGCGCCTAATGACGCGCTCTAATGGGATGCTACGAAAGAGTCTTCGGGAGCTATATATTTGCAGTGGCGGTGAATATATTATTACGTATAGTATAATGTACAACCCTGTCCTGCATTTTCATTATCGGTGTTAGTAGATTTAGCTAACATGGTATCAAGGATTATGGTCGGAGAGCCGGAAAATTTAGTAACTACTTTGACTGTACCTTAAAAGCGGCTGTGATAAAATGCATCTTGAAGCTGAAGCTTTACCCGCAGCAGCGGTATGCCGGTTACGGTCATCGGCTGCCGACCTGAAGGTCGAGGGTCAGATCCCGGCCGTGGCGGTCACATTTCGATAGAGGCAAAATGCTAGTGGCCCGTATACTGTGCGATGTCAGTGCACGTTAAAACACCAGATGGTTGAAATTTCCGGAGTTCTTTGTGTATAGAACGTGAGCTTGGGCATGTTGGCATTTCATCCTAACACACATACGCACAAACACATATCGTTTATCTGATGTATATCGTATATTTGGCACGTAAAACACAGAATGGTATGCTCTATGACAAAAGGGTGTTAAGAGGGTGTTTCATTCGTCCGTTTGGGGACTAACAGGGCTTCCACAACAATTGATCCCTTTAAGGATTAACGGCACCGGGTCTAACATTTAGTCCCCATGCAGTTACTGCTACAAGCTTACTGTTTGTCCCCACAGATCACCTCAATGGACTAACATTTAGTCCTGACATTTACACCTTACCGGGCATCTATTAGTTCCCACAGTTGCACTTCGCCGGACGAACGGTCGGTCCACTCAAATACTTCATGCGGATGATGTTTTTATCCCCAATTCAGGTGATCCTTTAATTCACATAGATTATTTTATGCAGTTACTCCGCGCAAGGCTTAATACTTTTATTGCGTGGTTTTTTCCGTAGTTAGCAACAAATAGGGGAGGAATAGAACACGCCAAAAATATTTAGTCATGCTTTCGCAACCAATGCGACAACGAAAGACAAAACTGAGATGTTTTATTCTTCTATATATATAGGAAGTGCCTGCTTCTTTGAGTGAATTGACTGTAAAATGTCCAGTACAGATCGAGCCGGGTTGTCATATCGCGTAGAGTCCTTTTCGAGAAGCTGCTCTAACAGAAGCGATAGATGACTAGCATTTCATGCGCCTGCTCACACAAGAGCCTGCACGTTGTTGACAACGGCTGCGTCCTGCAAAGCACAAAAAGATTGCAAATAGTTAGTCACGCGTGACAGAGAGGATGAAGATGCAAGCACCTGGCAAATACGTGCAAGGTGAAATAAAAACACACATCTAAAATGCGGCATGCAAATAATTTGACCGTGACATCATACATAATCACACACGCATATCGAGGGACAAAGCGGAGCAGCCCAAGCGCGGCAGCCGCAGCTATCACGCCAAGGCGCCGCCAACGTGTCGGCGAGTTTGCTGCGAGCGGCGTCGTGGAGCTCGAGGAAGTCTGCCGCCGCCGCTGCCGCCAGCGAACCGGCGAACCTCGAGCGAGCGAAGGCGGGGCCGCCGCCACGAACTGCGGCGAACTCCTTGCGAGTGAGCGACAGGGAAGGCGATCAATTTCCACAGAGTTCCAAAGCACAGCCGAAGTCGGCTAGCTATAGCCCACGCAAGCCAATGCGTCGCATTCCGAGCGCGCGACATACACCGCGATGCGTTAATTAATTAATTAATTAATTAATTAATATATTTATTTATTTATTTACTTATTTACATTACTCTCAGGGCGCAAACAGGCGTTACAGTGAGGGTGGGTATCATAACAAAAAATGCAGTACAAATAAAGCATACAAATATAACAAATTAATGAGAACACGTGTTCAAACAATACAAGTAACTAGAAGCTCAAGATATAGTCAGTTAGTGCAGTCTTGAAAGACGACGCGTCCTCAACGCAGGTGATGGAGGTGGTTTTCACTGGGCACTGATCTTTGCAGAAAGAAGTCTGAAAAAAAAAAAACATTTCTGCTGTAGAAGGAATGATAGCGATGGTGGTGATTTTTTGGTGCAGAAACAACTTGGACCAAAAAGGAACATGTCTCATGATATGTTATATACCGCAGATATGCCGAGCAGCAGGCCAAGGGAAGCTTGTACCTGTTGCATCACTGGCGGGCGCCTAGAAGCACTGGGATCAAGCCTCGCACCATCCGTATATGAGGCAGATGCTTAAATCCCAAACGGCACCATAAAAATCAATACTAGTGCAGTGAAACTTTGCTGCACAGTAGTGGTTAACATTTCGGCTAGATTGGGTGATTTTTGAGAAAGAGCAATATGTGTATAAGCAACATTTATGGATAGCCTTGAGACACCAAGTTTTAACCTTTGCAACGTGCATAACTTCTTGAATGTATTTTGGAAATTACTACGAATCTAGGTACAAGCTATGAGTAGATTCATTACTGCAATATTCAGCATTGTTTTTTTCCTGCTTTTGGTACGGGGCACTTTTTGGTCTTAACGCAGACCATGGAGAAAGGCTAAGAAAAAAGCAAGGAAAGAGAATCCAAAAGTCTTCAGTTTTACAATAAATCATGGATTCTGAATGGATGTTTCGGTGAGTAGCACAATTCCTGACTGCATATTCTTGAGGTAGAAGTATTGAATCTAACGGACCATAGCAGCTGTCCATCCTACTACTACAGCAAGTGAAACTTCACCTGTTAAAACTTCTGGCTAAAGTCTAGCTTTATAAGTGCACAAAAATAAAGTCAATAATCTAAACACACTTTTGGGGCAGCTTGGTTCGCTCTATGCCGAGTAGCTTCTGCTGGAGATGCACTTGTGCATTTTCCAGGAGCTCTGTACGGATGCAAAATGTCGGAAATACAACCTGTCCTAAAACTATTTTGCTGGTCAATGTTGCTATGAAGGCACCTCCAGTTAAAGAGAGGGAAATGTTGGCTTAGAGGAACATAGAAACCATGAGGAATAAACTAAGTAAGCCTGTGCCATTTTGTCCTCAGACATTCTACTTATGGCTTTATACTGTTAGAACACATTGATTACGATGTCATTTGGAAAGCTTTCCTAGCTTCATTAGTTTTTCACCTGTTATTGTTAAATTTAATTTCACACACTCTTGTTAGCGTCAGTCTACCTACTTCTATTTCATTACACGCATCAGAAGTTGACAATAGTTGATGCGCATTGACCTGAAAGCAGCTGCGTTACCTGTTCAGCAGGCGAACTATTTTGTGGACTTCATGCAATGTAAATAGGGGGTCATCGTTTTGCAACTAGATTACAGATGAGGCATATGTCAAATATCTAATGAGCTAAGTTCCTCTTGGAAAAGTGGTAAAATTGCAATTAGGAAAAGTTTCAGGTATAGAGCGACCACCTATGCAATGGTATTCGTTGCATGCTTACAGGAGGCATCAGAGAAATGGAATCGCAGAGTTTTTAAGTAAAAACTTATAGGGATTTTTTGAACACTTTGAAATTTTTTGGTGATAATGTTTTATTATTTGAATCAGGAGAAAGCTTCAGAGGACGATGGAGAAACAAAAAAAAAGTGAAGCACTAGGGTGGGCCTAACAAGAAGTTAGAAGAAAACCATGTTCAACTGGTAAGGAACAGAACATCAGTTAACCATAAGACATGAAAGAATAGAACTGATAAATAAATACATTTGCTTTGGCCATGCAGTTACCATTAACCATTACAATTAAGAGTTAAATAATTATGCAGCTAAGATCGGGTGAAATACACTTCGCCGGTACTCAGAGTCGTGTCTTTCCAGTATCTGTCAGGACGAAAGCATGCAAAAGCTATATCTTACCACTACTCACCATATAAAACAAAGGATAATAGATAGGGTTGAGATTAAATTAAACATGAAAGGGCCGGAAGAGAACCGAATAAACTATGAAATAAATGCTAGTAATGATATAGTTGCTGAAACCATGAAAAATATATGAATGGACAGTGCATTAGGTGTAAACAATATAAACATATCGTCACTTTGGATGAAGGTGTGGAATCGAAGCAATAGCAAGTGTTTTAGTGGTGAGAAAAAAGACATTGGAAGCTGAAATGATTAAATCTAGGTCGCTGAGGCTGGTGCAGCTATTTGGTCAAAGTTAATAGAAGGAAAGTTGGAGATGCCTTGTTTCAGAGAGGACATGTTTAGGCTGATGATAGAAGTAAAGCACAGACAGATGTACTCAGACAGCTGTCTCTTTATAAACGATTTCTTCTTTTATATAAAGGTGCCGTGAGAAGATCAATGTCTGAAATCAGTCTATTCTCTCTGTGCTGTATTGTGATGTGGCCACTGAATATATGCTAAGAGCCTGAGTACTGTAATTTAAACCTCCATAGCCTAAAACTCACATCGTAGGTAGTGTTATATAGTCTCTCCACGAGTAGCACAAATATTGTATTGTCTTACGCTCTTTTGTTTCTTTTTTGCAGATTTTCGAAGACTTGAAAAAGTACAAGATGGATCAAACTGTTACAATGAGATTATGATAAAGGTATTTATTTTGCCTGGAATGGACATATGCCAAATGCAGAATCCAGGTGTGTGGAGAATTTTAATAAATAGCAGTATCGTCCATTTCCAATCCATTGCCTTCCTGCACAGCATATTTACGCTTCACATTTTTACAGCAGTGTCCCAATCCAAGCATGGAGTTTTTAGGCTTTGTCTGAGAGCCATAGGTATAGTAGAAATACAGCACCACTGCAACTGTGTAAGTCAGGTCGAATGAGTTTCACGCCATGAAATGGCGTGGGCATTGAAGATCGAGATTACTTTTGGGCACATTACAAATCACCTAAGTTGACACATCTGCATGACTTCCTATCCAGTAGTATGGATAGCCAGTGACCTATACGTAAAAGGGCTGTTAGTCTTCATTTTGCACCGCAAAATCTGGAAAACCAGGAAAACGTCGTTGTGCTCATTTCACAGGCCACGTCATATATTACGGCCTAACGGTTAGAAAATCAGAAACTCTTGGTATGCATCTGTCGCAGTAAACACGATGTTTTACAGCGGGCTACAACACGAGAAGACGTTGCTGCTGAGGTTTTACACACCGCATTGTAACGATGGATATACCGTGTAACCACCGTATATTTAAAACTAGAAAACACATAGTTTGTGCAACGTAGATTTTACGGGCTGTGCTTTATTTTTACAGGAAAAATACTGTGGAGTGAGAAAACAGTGGTAAGATTTTTTTCTACGCGACATCATTATATAGACAGCATGCATGCCGTAAACTTGAAATGCGGGTCACAATTTTTTACGGCGAATGTTTGGCAGCATCAGCTGCCAGTGCTTTCACCGTGAAAACTACGGTGATTTTTTTACAGTGATAGCATGTAGGATAGATCCAAGAGTTTCGTTTGGAATGTTTATACCAATTGCCTGGAGTGGATTAATAAACTTGTGAATGAAATTCTATAGATGGACGTGATCCTCCTGTGCTTTTAACTACAATGACGATTTAAAGGTGTTTTCAAGACTTAGATTTAAGTCAAGAAAGGAATTATATTGGCGGAGGAATTCGAAGTTTCTATTACGTCAGTAGCTGACCCTTGGTTCTTCGGGAAACTCTTTTCTAAAGCATTTGTTGCTTGCAAATATTCGATAATACTTAGAGGGCACTTGAACATTTCGTTATAAATGCTAGCGGCTGGCTGGGCTGCACTTTTCGGTCTGTTCTAGCTAGAGATAGTAACGCGTTTGGTTTACAGGCTTCTTTATAGGCCTCGTTTAGCACGTCGTGCGGCTAATTTCTTTCAACTAACGTTACCTTGGAATGCTCAAAGTAATGAGCGTAGTCATTGTCGTCGCTTCAGACCCTTCTTTTAGGCCTAAAGTAATCCAGCTATTGTTGGCTGCTCGCGAAATGTGGTCGCAATAGTAGAGAAAGCAGCAGAGCTCGAAAGGTGGCTCACAGATTCAGAGTAGTACTTACAATATTCTAACCTGGAAATCCAGGGTGTTGTGAAGGAAGTGAGGGCCTTGCTACTATTAAATGATCTATCTATCTATCTATCTATCTATCTATCTATCTATCTATCTATCTATCTATCTATCTATCTATCTATCTATCTATCTATCTATCTATCTATCTATCTATCTATCTATCTATCTATCTATCTATCTATCTATCTATCTATCTATCTATCTATCTATCTATCTAGCCGCAACGTCTGGGCGTTCGCCTGGTCGTCTCCATAACTTTTAATATACCAAAATTAGCATAGAAGGGGATCAGTGTGTAATGAACCTGATTGACTAGTCATAACATATATGACGCAAAACGCCTGTCGCGTAAGTCATGAAACTCTTTGCCCCAGTCACGTGTGGCATATACCCGCAGACCACAGCTCATGTTATGCGGGTATGTGCCACAAGTGATTCCCAGTCTCAATCAACAAACCGCGAACATACACATTGAAACGCAAGGCAAGTGAGGGAGCTGAAAATAGAGCGCCCCTGGAAGACGCTCGACTGCCATCCACTCGTTCACGTGGTCCGCTAGAATGACGCAGTGTTCTCTGGCTTTCTTATGAGGCTGGGCGATGGCCTCATGCTGACCTAGTATGACGTCAGATTGACTGAGAGCCTCTTTGTGACATGGGAAGAAACCGCCGCTACGTGCCCTGACGGCAAGCGGGTATACCACACAGCAATGCGGACTTCGACCGCTATTACGCACGTTGCCTCGAAACTGAGGACAACCTGATATGTCATCCCACATTAGATAAGATAACTGGCTATATGAAAGAGCAGGCACACAGGGATTCCCTTATCAAGGTGGGCAAGATGAACGCAATTATGGTACTGCCTGCGAAGGTACCTACAGCGTTTCAAGGGCGGCTTTGGCATCAGTGGCAATATTTGTAATGCCTTGACTTAGAACACGAAGGCCATGGACCTTTACAGTCGTAATGGTGGCCTTGTCATCGACGATATTAAGCTTTCCGAGCATCTAAATGAATAATCAGTGGCTGAGTACAGCTTTGCACTCCATATTATTGGAAAGTTCTGTGTGCATAGAGGGATAATCGCCTCGATTTCGCTCAAGAGAAATGTATTACGAAAGATGCATGCGCGCATAATGTGCATGCTCTTAAAAGTGCTTCTTTTTTTGCGGTAGCTCAAGCGAATATTCGCCGTCGCCGACATCTATGTTGTGTATAAATTTAAGTCAAAGCGCTAAAAAATCCTATATAACACCAAACGCGCTGTATGCAGTACATGCAAAGGGGAACGGAAATTGATAACTGTTATATGCGCGCCGTCTTCCCGTGCTCAATGTCGCTTCATCGGATGTCCCCTTTGCAGGACTTTTCAGGAAACTTATCCAAAAATTTTCAAATTAATAGAACTGCGATGTTTGCTCGCTACCTTCGCGATTATTTTTGCTGTGGTGGGCCGACTCCTGTCTGCTTAACTTCGGCATTAATATCAGCCTAACGTCGACCCACGTTTATACTCACGTCTAATCACGCATAATTCAAGGCACTAGCTTTTTTATATGCGAGCTCAGTATTTATTGATCATATGCGTGAGTTACGGACGGCGAAAACTACTGGAAGTACTTGATAAAAACCTACCGTGTAAGTCATCGTTCAAAATGAAAATCCTTACTGGGTATCAACGACTAATTAGTCGCATTTGAAAGTCGAGATGAAAAGGGGCCAAGTGGAGCAGCGAATATGCGAGATATTGGCGTTAAAGGGCAGTGGCACCATGATAAAAAAAGCTAATCATACGCTTACGGATTCATGAGTCGACTCACTCAGACTCGGATCGAGCCGTGAGTCTGAGTCTGAGTTAGTGCGAGTGAGTAATATATTGGTGAGCTTGAGTCCGAGTGAGTCCGGTCCAGAAAAAGATTAGTGAGTGTGAGTCCGAGTGAGTCCGGTGGAGGATAATTTTGGTGAGTATGAGTCCGAGTGAGCCCAAAGGGAAAATATATTTCATGACTGAGTCTGAGTGAGCTTCACATTTTTGACCGACCTATGGTTGGCTGTGGCTCGGCGTAGCGCCTTTTAACTCATTCAGCTATCTATCGGTTGCGTGTGGAAGATTCATCAACGTCCAATAACTGTAAACGTGCAGAGACTATCGATCATCTCTTGGGCCGGTATACCCAATTTCAACACCATCGCCGGACTCAGGGGACTCAGAGTGCCTTCAGGGGACCCAATTGATGGTCCGCCTTCTACTGAAGGAAAGGTTTTGGGAGTCTGGCTTCACAGCATATCAGCCCAGAAAGCCACACGAGCCCTCCTGCAGTACTTCAACGCAATAGAATTGAGCAGCCACCTGTCATACACACCTCTGTGTTTGTGTGTGTTGTGAAATGTGCCTCTTTCTTTCTATTTTTTTACTCCCTCATTCCCCTCCCCATGAGCAGGGTAGCAATATGGAATCTAGTTAACCTCCTTGCCCATCCTCTATTCATTCTCTCTCTCTCCTTCCTACAAGAAAAAGTTCAGCGGAAGATGAAGCGTTGAGGATAAGTTTCAACATGGAGGCTCGTCTTCGTCAGGGCCCTCACGGAGACTAGAGTCGCCTTGTCGAATTGTTGCGTTGAGCGACATTCCCTTTTCTACAATTACTCTTCACTTCATCCTTGTGTTTCATTCTGTAGAGCTAATTGAGACGACGCTTACATATTGCACAATGGCTGTGCTATACACTCAGTTCTGTCATATTGCATTGTTAGTTGTTTGACAACAATTTCGCGAATGATGACTCGTGCAACAAAGAACTGAGTTTTAGAAGATTGAATACTATATAGCTGCATTTTAGCTACCGCTATATTTTGTATACTTTTGCCGCTTCAGTATCATGTTACCTAGTCGCATGGCATATATCATTTTGTGGTTTGTACGTCTTTATGCTGTACAGGAATCGTTGCTGTTATGCATATTATATTACGACATCACCACTTTTATCTACTAATCTATTGAGCTCTCACTCTGTAATAGTAATTACAGAAAAAAGTAACTGTACTCACCATAACAGAGAGCTTCCTTTAAACGTGCACTTATTGCATGCACAGAAACAGAACAGCAGAAAAAGGGGATACTGTATGATGTCTTGAAAACGTTTAAAAACGTCTTTTCAAAGACAATGCAATGGGATATTTGAGGTATCCGGCAATCTGTTTTATAGAAGGGGTTGTTTTGAGACGTTTTTAAAACGTTGTCTAGGTGGTTTCAAAAACCGATTCTAGGCGGAGATTAGACAAGGTATACGACGTCTTCTAGACTTTCAGCTTCTATTCTGTGGCGTCTTCTAGACGCCACGGAATAGAAGAATTGTCTCCGATAAACGTTTATACAACGTCAAGACACAGAAATGTCTCGGATAAACGTTTATACAACGTCAATTATCCGTTTTGTGCTACCTGGGAAACGATGTTTATGAAGGCTTTAAAATTTCACCGTCCCACTTTTTACCGTCGGAGTATGCGCAAATGGACGTCAACATGCCTTTGATCACAACGGATGTGAGGTCCCAAGATGTTTCGTCGACTGGACTACAGCGCCTTCCGATTCGACTTCTTCGGACACTGCACCTATAAGAAGAGCAGCACCCGAGCACCCTTTTTGGTGGGCGCGTCGGCTGGCCGCCCGTGAACAGTATGGCAAACCCGTTCTTCTATATCGCGCATGTGAAAAACAAGTACTCATCAGTTAAATCTAGTGATCGATGTCTAATTCAGCTCACGTGCCCACGTCGCTTGTGTGGTTTGTTTAACTACGCGAAAAACATCGTGTATTTTTCTCTGATTTTTGTTGGTGATGTAGAGCCCAATCCAGGGCCTGAAACGGAACAGATGCTGCGTGAACTTCTTGAAATTCAAAAAACAATGCACAAGAAACTAGAGAAGTTGGAAAACAATCTTAAGAATGTCGAATACTCGGTGGCAATGGTTAAAGAACTCGATGCTAAAATTGTGCACTTGGAACAGTGACACAGTTAGATACAAAGTTGACTGAGCTCGAGGACAGGGGCAGGTGGAACAATCTTCTTGTCTTCGGCGTTTCGGTGCCGACTGAAGACGCCAGAATCACTAGCGCAGAAAGTGATTGATGATATATTTCGAGATACATTAGAAGTGAAGGTATCCTCTGTAGAACGAATTCACAGAATTGGCCGTCAGCGTACTAACAAGCCACGCCCTGTGATTTTAAAGGGACACTAAAGGCAAATAACAATTTATGTCAGAGTGAAAGCCCAATGTATGACAACTTCTAAAACGGCAATATTATCAACAGCAGTGCCCTACTTACCGAGAAATTAAGCTAAATGTATCACATGATGAGCGCCACGAGTGGGACATTTTCGAAGTGATCCCGATGACGTAGGGAAGTCGGCCTACAATAAATCACTAGTAATCAAACTAGCAGCAGTAAAAAAAGAACATTCCGAGCATCAAAAGACGTAATAAAATGCTGTTTGTTCGTTTCCGCTTGATTCATGGAAAACAAAACCTCCGTGGCGTTGTCATGGGGAACGGCGCGCGTGGTTCAAAGGTTCCGTTGGCGCCGAACTGCGCCTCGCCCGTCTCAGTGGTAGTTTCGGGATCGCATACTGCCGTGCGTGTTTTGCGCGATCGTGAAAGTCGCTCTGACAGAAAGTTGGACAAAATGCCGCATGCGTGTGATATTGCCGGATGCCCGAATGGTGCACAACGCCAGTGCTGCAGCAAGGAAACCGGTGTGTCTTTTCACTGGGTGCCGCGGAATGAACCCTTACGCTCGAAGTGGCTTAGTGTCATGCCATTGCGCCAGTGTGCTAAACAGTCAAAACCTCTGCGTGTGTGCTCGCTGCACTTTCGTACTGAGGATTACGAGACCAACCGCAACTTGGTGAAGGCTTTGAATGTGCCCATCCGAGCAAGTCTTTGCCGCAGCGCCGTTGTTGCTACTGTGGGTCCCGCTACTTCCGCTCGGCTGCTACTAGTGTCGGCGGCCGCTCAGTAAAAGCGGGCAACGTTGGGCGCGGCAGCAGTTATGTATGAAAGTCGTATTTTCAGGCGGGAGATTTGAAGCGCGCTAACGCGATGCGGACCACTAAAAACGTGATTTTATTTCAAAATAAGCACTTCCTTGGCACAAAAGCAGCACTACAAGGTTTCTGGACCGCTATTTCAACAATCAACGTCGACTTAATATTTGGCTTTAGTGTCCCTTTAAAGTTGTTGACCATCGCGAAAAAGTTTTCATTCTGAGCAACAGCTACAAATTAAAGGGAAAGAACACATCAGTCTTGGATGATTTCTCGGCCGTCACTAGAGAAGTTCGAAAGTGTCTTTGGGATAGCACGGCCGATATCAGGCGAGATGAGACTAAGGTAAAACTAGTCTACGATAAAGTAAAAATCGGCAGTTAATTGTACAACTGGGAATAAACTAAAAGACACGAGTTCCGAGTAATCAACGCCGCGGAAACAGGCGGACAACGGGCCGTCAGCTTCACGCAGGCGTGCGAACCACGGAATGAAATAAAGGTCTCAAAATACTTTCCGATGTCTTAACCTAAATGCCCGAAGTATAATAAAGAAAACTGCTGACCTAGAAAGCATAGTTGCCGCTCACTGCCCCCATATAATATTTATCACGAAAACGTGGCTGCATGGCGACATAAGTGACTCGGAAGTTGTACCGCATGGATACCGTATCTACCACAGGGACCGTGACTCCCGCGCTGGCGGCGTTGCTGTTTTGTACATGGACTCTTTGCGCGTTACAAGACTGTCAGATATTACCAGCATTGAATGCGTATTGGTGAAAGTTCACTTCGATGATTTCCATTTTGTAATTGCCAGATTTCACCGCCCTCCGAACAGTGACGGTATTTTTTTGAGGCGCTTAACAAATTCCTGTGCAGGAACCGCGCTTGAAACCTTGTACTAAATGGAAATTTTATTATTCCACTAATTAACTGGGATGGTGATTTTCCTGAAGCGCTCTATTTTCCTGAGCCACTTGTAGACATTGTTTTACTACACGGCCTATCACAACTAGCAAAAGCGCCTACAAGTATACAAGGTGATAGTCAATCAGTTTTGGACCTCTTTATTATGAGTGACAGTGTTCTTGATCGTGACCGGAGAGCGGACATATTCAAAGGTATCTCAGACCACAAGCTGCTGTGCTTAAATCTCGAAGTGAAATTCCGATCAAGGCTGGCAAAAAAAGAGTGTATTGTTCCGGTGTTCTCACGTGCTAGTGATGTTGATATTTTGGATGTTCTAGATAGTTCTTTTTCATTGTTTAACTCGTTTTACGAATCAGATGCCTCGGATGTTGAACACATGTGGTGCTTTTTACAGCGAAAGCTGTTATGAGATCAAAACAAGAGTCGGTTTTGGCGCCGTAGTTGTCCGCCGCCGCCGGTGTCCGTAACCACTATCGCTGGAAATAAGAAAAAAAAATTCACAGCATATCCACGGGTGGGTGATGAAGAGCTTAGGCGAAGCTCCTGAAGCAATCATGGTGACACCGTGAAATCTTCAGTGGTTTCGCCCAGCAGTAATCAAAGCGATAGCCCAGTCCATCATCAAAGACGTGACAAGCACTATATATTTATACGAGAAATTTTATTAATCAAAAGTGGTAGCTAGACGTGGCTTCCGTTCCCCCTTCATTATAACGTTTTTATGGTCGGTGAAGTGATGGATCGGTGATGGGTCGTAGTGGGATGTTTGCAAAGACGAAGTAGTGGGCAGTTCGCAAAGGATCTGTGATGGGCCGTAGTGGGATCTTTGCAAAGACAAAGTAGTGGGAAGTTTGCAAAGGTGGTTACGCCGGACAACGGAGACGTGGCAAGGTTAGACTAAGACGAGCTTCACCCCTAAAAACGAAATAAGAAAAAAATTCCAGGATGGAACGAGGTTCGAACCTGGGCCCTCTCGTGGGAGCCCAGTATTCTACCTCAGAGCCAAGCCGGTAATTGAAACTGCTTCGCAAAAAGTCCCTATACAGGATCCATGTCGGGAAGGAACCAAATTAACATATGTAATGTAGCATGGTAGAAGAGTAAAATAACAACCAAGTGTCACACAACGCGAATTCTGTAACCAGGCGTCACACAGTGCGAATTGCGCGACGAGTAGGTTGTTGAATGCTTCCAACCCATTACAAAGGGCTCTGCCATAATTCTTCATCGTCATCAGGCACAACATTAACAAAGTGCGCATAATGCCTTACATGTTTTTAGCGGGTACCACGGCTCTCCGTTAACGGAGTGACAAAAATGGCATAGTGGCTGCTTCTCTACTTCACAGAAATTATGATGAGTTAAAGCATAGTGGGTTCCTCGCAAGTGCATTTGTATTGGTTGCCAAGGAAGCCCATAAGGCTCCCATGATCCATTTCCTCAGGGTGTCAATAAAGTTAATTCCTTTCGCTCTCTTACTCCCGTTAGCGTATGTTATAAAGCGTGGTGGGAGAGGGAAATAACGACCGGGGGTCACACAATGCGAATTACGTAACTAGTGGGTCATTTAGAGCTTCCAACCCTTTACAAAAGGCTCAGTCATAATTCTTCATTGTCATCAGCCGTCGCATAAAGAAACTGCGCATAATGCCTTACAGATGGTACCTCGCTTCTCCGCACAATGACGAGTAATGTCGTCGTGGGTGCTTCCAACTTCACAAAAATTATCGTTTGTGGCGTAGTGGGTACGTTGCTAGTGTAGTTGTATTAGTAGCCACAAGACAGTTTATAACAGACTCTAGAAATGCCGCTCTTCGAGCTTTCGCTGTGACTCTGCTGCGCTTTCCGCGTAGGCCTGGCGTTTTTTCTTTCTTGCACGACGAAATTACGGAGTCTAGAATAGTACAACCTTGAACAGCTGCTGGAATATATGCATTGACTAACGAAAATGGAAGGAATTCCGGAAGAATATATCTAAGGCTGAAACTTCACTTTCTATAAATTCATTACTTGCCATCTAATATTAACCTGACGAGCATTTTTTGAAGAAATAAATACTGCTAAGCCGCCATCCCGAAAGAGTCGGCCTATACAAAATATGCGGTAATTTTTAAGATTAAAACACTTTTATTTTAACAGCCAAGTTCCTGCAAAACAATTTCATGGGCGAAAGCTACGTAGTGGAGAAAGACGAAGGACAGGTGCGGGGCTCAGATGAAATCATCATCAACATATACGGCTCGCGCATTTCATGCGAAGCAGCGTTCTAGAACAAAGGCTGTGCATGCCATCCACTACGGTCATCAAAGGTTTCGTTCATGATGCATACCTGGACTATTAGGAATGTGTTCATGGACTCCGGTACTTCTATGAAGGAGGCCCCATTATCCTTCGCCAGCGACAGCCTGCCGACGGCATGTGAGGACGGCTACGTCCCCTCCCGCTCACCCACGCAGCAAGAGGAGGAACACAGCATGGGCGCCTTGGGTCATCTGAGGTTCGTTCCTGCAGCGAATGCCCCCGAAGGGACCGCCGCTCGATGCAGCGCCGCACCGGCACTAGGCTACGCTGCCTTTATCGCTGTCCGTTGTGGGCCAAGCCTCTTCAACCGTCACCTTGCTGCGGGCAAGTTCAGCCGATCGGATCCTAAGGACACACCTGCTGACCGTGGCCGAACCGCTCAGGTTAGTGCGGTGCTAAATAGGCGCAGGCTTCCTGGAACATGGCAGAGTGCATGTACCTAATGTAGTAGATCATGCCCCAATTCTGATTATTGACTCCGCCTTTACACATGTACCCAACTTCGCGTTTAGGTTTCTATAGTTGCATTTAGCATTGTTTCAATGATATATATCTGTAAGAGAACCAAAATCGCTACTTATTACTGTTACTGCGCCTAATGGCGCGCTCTAATGAGATGCTCCTCAAGAGTCTTCAGAAGCTATATATTTGCAGTGGCTGTGAATATAGGATTACGTATAGTATAATGTAGAACCCTATCCTGCATTTTAATTATCGGTGTTAGTAGATTTAGCTAACATGGTATCAAGGATTTATGGTCCGAGAGCCGGAAAGTTTAGAAACTACTTTGACTGTACCTTAAAAGCGGCTGTGATAAAATGCATCTTGAAGCTGGAGCTTTGCCCGCAGCAGCGGTATTGTGGTTACGGTCATCGGCTTCCGACCTGAAGGTCGAGGGTTAGATCCCGGCCGTGGCGGTCACATTTCGATAGAGGCGAAATGCTAGCGGCCCGTATACTGTGCGATGTGATCGCATGTTAAAAACACCAGATGGTTGAAATTTCCGGAGTTCTTTGTTGATAGAACGTGAGCTTAGGCATGTTGGTATTCCATCTTAACATTTATAGCGCACAGACACACATCGTTTATGTGATTATATTGTTTATGTGACACGTAAAACACCGAATGGTATGCTCTATGGCAAAAGGGTTTTATGAGGGTGTGTCGTTCTTCCGTTTGGATACTAACGGGGCTTCCACAAC
The DNA here is from genome assembly GCF_013339695.2 of Rhipicephalus sanguineus. Taxonomy (NCBI): domain Eukaryota; kingdom Metazoa; phylum Arthropoda; class Arachnida; order Ixodida; family Ixodidae; genus Rhipicephalus; species Rhipicephalus sanguineus. Next base: position 87,688,941 of record NC_051176.1, on the reverse strand, counting down.
AATTGATCCCTTTAAGCACTAACGCCACCGGGTCCAACAGTTAGTCCCCATGCAGTTACTGCTACAAGCTTACTGTTAGTCCCCACAGATCACCTCAATGGATTAATATTTAGTCCTCACATTTACACCTTACCGGGCACCTATTAGTTCCCACAGTTGCACCTCGCCGGACGAACGGTCGGTCCACTCAAATACTCCATGCGGATGATGTTTTTATCCCCAGTTCAGGTGATCCTTTAATTCCCAGAGATAATTCTATGCAGTTACTCTGCACGAAGCCTAATACTTTTATTGCGTGGTTTTATCCCTCGGGAGCAACAAATGGCGCGGAATAGAACACGCCAAAAATATTTAGTCATGCGTGCTTCACTGCTTTCGCAGTCAATGCGACAACAAAAGACAAAAGTGAGATGTTTTATTCTTCCATATACATAGCAAGTGCCTGCTTCTTTGAGTGAATTCACTGTAAAATGTCCAATACAGATCGAGCCGCGTTGTCATGTCTCGTAGAGTGCTTTTTGTGAAGCTGCTCTAACGGAAGCGATAGATGACTAGTATTGCACGCGTCTTCTCACACAAAAGCCTGCAGGTTGTGGACAATTGTTGCGTCCTTCAAAGCACAAAAAGATTGCAAATAGTTAGTCACACGGGACAGAGAAGATGAAGATGCTCGCACATATTAAATACGTGCAGGGCGAAATAAAAACACACGTCTAAAATGTGGCATGCAATTAATTTGACCGTGACATCATACATAATCACACACGCATTTAGAGCGAGATAGCGGAGCAACCCAAGTGCGGCTGCCGCAGACATCACGCCAAGGCGCCGCCAATATGTTGGCGAGTTTGCTGCGAGCGGCGTCGTGCAGCTCGAGGAAGTCTGCCGCCGCCGCTGCCGCCAGCGAACCGGCGAACCTCGAGCGAGCGGCAGCAGAGCGAGCGAAATCGGGGCCGCCGCCACGAACTGCGGCGAACTTGCGAGCGAGTGAGGGGGAGGCGACCAATTTCCACAGAGTTCCGAAGGACAGCCGAAGTCGGCTAGCTAAAGCCCACGCCAGCCTATGCGTCGCATTACGAGCGCGCGACATACAATCGAGGTTGTCGTTGGCCACCGCGATGTGTTTATTTATTGATTTATTTATATTTCCTTATTTATTTACATTACTCTCAGGGCGCAAACAGGCGTTACAGTGAGGGTGGGTATCATAACAAAAAATGCACTAAAAATGAAGCATACAAATATAACAAATTAATGAGAATACGTGTTCAAACAATAGAAGTAACTATAAGCTGAAGATATAGCCAGTTAGTGCAGTCTTGAAAGATGACGCGTCTTCAACGCAGATGATGGAGGGGGTTCCACTGGGCACTGATCTTTCGCAAAAAGGAGTCTGAAAAGAAAAAAGAAACATTACTCCGGCAGAAAGGAATGACACTGATGATGAACACGTGACGATGCATCAATGTTCTGAGATGAGTTCCCGTTTCTGTGAATTATCTAGGTAATGGATTTTTTAAAAAAAGATGACACCTGATAATGTTTTCTGATCGGGATCCCGAAGAAATGACGCATACTCACGCTTAGGTTCTGTTAGTGTTTTGTAGAGTGCTAATTTTTAATGAAACGGGGCTTAAGAATAATTTCTGCGTATGTAGCCGAGGCATGTGTTGGCATTGTTAGTGATGTATGCAATGTGCGCATGCCAAGAAAGGCTATTGGGTAGCTGAATTCCGATATAATAAAAGTAAAATGAAGCAAAACAGAAAGGCGAGCTAGTTGGTACTGATTCATTCTTGTATAACACAAGTGTTGTCCACTTTCTTGTCATTGTCCTTTTTGAGCTTCTGTTAAACAAACATATTGATACTAACTTACATAATCAGAATTTGTTATTGATAGCATAGCCGAAACATGTGAATGAGTCAGAGCGACGCCAGAAAGACATAATTTTGCATTTAGAGCGATTTAAGAACATTAATAATTATAATATCTGGGGTTTAACGTCCCAAAACCACGATATGATGATGAGAGACGCCGTAGTGGAGGGCTCCGGAAATTTCGACCACCTGGGGTTCTTTAACGTGCACCTAAATCTAAGTACACGGGCGTCAGACATTTTCGCCTCCCTCGAAAATGCAGCCGCCGCGGCCCGGATTCGATCCCGCGACCTTCGGGTCCGCAGTCGAGCGCAATAACCACTAGACCACCGTGGCGGGGCGATTTAGGAACATTAGCCGGTGTGAGCACCACTTTGATGGTAACTTTATTCTTATTGTTTAGCATGGTAACTTTATTTGTTATATTATTTAGCATGGTAACTTTATTCTTCAGTCAGACCTAGGTCTGACTGAAGAATAAAGTTACCATGCTGATTAGGCATTTCGCAGTATAGGACACAATTCTCGGCAAATAGTTTGATGGAACAATTAATAACAGTGGGTAGGTCATCAATATTAATTAGAAATAGCAATGGGCCCATGACGCAGCCTTGAGGAACGCCTGATTTTACGTGAGAGCGTAGGGATGCTGCATCATTAGCAGTTACAAATTTGGTACGGTTAGTTAGGATGCATTCTATCTAGTTTAAAGGGTTAGGGTCGATACTGTCACGGGGTCGTGACGTCGACGAAGACTGCAGTTGGCGTGTTCAACATGAAACTTTTTATTTGGCCGTACTTGTGGCCGGGAAATGAAAACTCAAGCTACAGCAATACACTCTGTACACTGATAGCGGCGAACAGGGCGTCGGCCGGCGATAGAACTGCTCAGCGGTAAGGCGTGTCGGCATTTATACATGCGGCCTCGAACATTCGAACCGTATCGCTGGTGGCCGCGTTAGTTCCAGAATGAACTGAACTTTTCGCGTTTGCGCGCTCAAGCCTATAAGAAGATTCTGAAATAATCTGGAAGGTTCCCAGACCTTCAAGCGCGTTTTGCGCAAGACAGTGATTACACGTGTAACGGACCAGTTACATAAATATAGCAAAAGAAGTGCGCCTGGCAATATAAAAAGTACTGAGATTAAGAAACTATATTATTTGTGTTTCGCAGGAGTAGTTCTTGCGAAACCGATGCCGAAATAAAGGGAAAAAAGAGGTAGAATATGAAATGAAACGAGATTAGAAAATATGACATGTTCAAAGATTTTGCAAGGTACGCTGGTAAGTGAAATGGGTCTGCAAGTGAGAGGAGAATTCGGGTTACCTGATCTCAATAGAGGCACCACCTTCCACGTCGAGCACTCAATAGTCTGGGTGAAAAGGTACATAAAATACGGAGGAGTACGCAGCAGTATATCTCAGATATTTGGAATTAATTTCGTCCGCGCCTAGGAAGAAGATAGTTTTAAACAATGAATCTACTTTCAAATTCCCGCAAAATCGTTAACAAGTGCAACCATGGAATAAAAAAAAATCCTTTTTGTACATGTACGGGAGTGTGTTAGTAAGGGAAAGAGAAAATGATTTCGCAAACGTGTCATTTAGAACCATGCAACATTCTTCAATGCTCATGGTGCCAGAATTTAACGACGAAGAGACGGTCTTAGCTTCACGCTTATTTTAATGACTTAAAAAGCTGTCAGGAAAAGACTGAGCTAGTCTTTTATTGGTGTTACATGCGCGATCACCGCAACAGAGGATCACTGGGCTGGCGTATGCTCACATGCTTTTTTTTAGGCGAAAGCGTCGTTTGGCGCAATGCGCGATCGCACCGCCATCGGAAAATCGCCGCAGAAAGGCGGCACACAACTTAAGCCGTCTTCGAAACTGTGAATGTGGTTGTATCAAAACCAAACGCACGCTTTCCCTACGTTCAGAAACCCAACGTCGAGGGGGAAATGACAGAATATCGTCGAAGTGCGAAGAAACGCGAGCTACAGAGAGACAGCCAGGCAACACTGTGGCCCAGGCGAGTGAGCCGCACAGTCACCACGCTGATGCCACTCGAGTGTGCGGAAGAACTGGGAACGCACATCGAACTGTAAAATATATTCGGCACCATGCACGCGGCTTTCGTGAACATGATCTGAAAGCTTAGGAACATTTCGCTACGCTCAGCGACAAAACTCTGCGACATTGCTGAGCGGCGAATAAAGCTCTCGGGTTTCGATGTAAGATGTTTCCTACGTGCCCTGCTGGTTTGTGCACTAGCTAACAAAATATAGTATTTAAATATATTCAAGCATACATTTTCCAATGAAGGGACTCCAGGGTACCTAGGATTGCATTATCTGCTTAGGAGGCAGAGGGCCTCTCGCAGATCTTATGTTTTATTCCCAACATGTGCATCGAAGTCTGAATGTTAGAAGGATGTCTAGAAACTGCAACATAATGGATCCGGCAGAGTTGTGAATCTACATTGACAAAAGCATGCCGTCTCTTACAAGTTCTAATAGACTGACAATATTAATCAAATAAGGAAATCAACCACACACCGAAGCATGATACCGCTTATAAAGCTTTAAAGATTTTCAATGCTGATGTCAATCCTTTATATTGTTATTTGAGTCATCAAAAAATAAGGACAGCATGTTTCACAGAGAATAAGTTGTCAATTTTTTTAAGGAGAAGCACCCTTCTTTCTTATTTAAGTGCTGCGTGCACGCAGCGTTCTAATAGGTGGCGTTGTTTGTCGCAATTTCAGACAACGAGAATCCATCGGGAGATGTGGCCCTGCCCCCCGCTGGGACAAAGGCAGAGGAGAGCTGGGACAAAGGCATGTGCCGTTTTGCTTCTTTGGTCTTCTGCATTATTAATTGGTTCACTCGAAGATCGTGAAGAGAGGAGTTCATTCGTACACATTTAGCGAGATAGCGTTTAACAGAGGAAGGCGTTTTCACATTTAGTATGCCTACGAATTTGAATATACATGCCAATGATTACTCCTATGACAGTTATCACCGCGACACGTGTCCACACTTTTGTTGTTTCTGCTTCGCGCTTTTGCGCTACGAGGCTGCACACACGCTGAGTTGCATTGCTTATGAGCGTCTGGCAATGTAGCATTTCCTGAATATATTTGTCTACTACTCTCTATCACTTTCTCCATATGTGTGCATGGATGGTTTTAGTTTTGCGTCTGGGCCACACTAGAGGCCAGGTAATTTCAATAGTTAAGTCTTATATCGGAAATCGCACTCGGCCGTGAACAGTTCCAGTTGTCCAGTTGTCATCAATAAACCTTTTTCAAGCACATGAGCGCCACCAACGGGCGCGCAAGCGCTCATGTGTACGCCGCAGCAGCCGCCGCGAAGAGCGCGCGGGACTCGTGCTGTAGCTTTCCGCTTGCGCCGTGCCTGGACTTCTTAGACACAGTCAATTTGGGAAGGTGCAGCATGTTACTGCACAATTCAATCATGAACTTCAGCGCTTAGCTGCGACGGCCTCTCGACGATTTCCATCTGTCCCACTGTTGGACCAGTTGAGCGGCTCAGAAGCGTCACCTCTTATTTCTTTTTTTTTTTGCGCCAGTACGCCTTACGGCATAAATGAAAAAAAAAATGCAACTCAGTTGGCTATAAAGTGCAGGAGCGGTCCATGATTCGCGGATGCATTTGGGATCAACGTCCATCGACACTGTCGACGAGTACAGTGTGAGGTACTGATATTTAAAGACTGCACTATATAGAAAGTGTAGTCGGCATTTGGGGAATGAGATACATTAAATTGCATCGCTCGCACCATATATGTAACGAACGATAAGGGCCTACTAACCTTCGTTGGTTCTATAACTACATGTTTGAATAATACTTAGAGCGAGAAATGAAAGGAGCAGTACAAGGAAGGAAATGCACAAACCAGCGCTCACAAACAACTGAACGTTTATTGCACGCGTGAAAAAAAGCATATATGCAAAAATGGGAGTGCGTCGCGCGTGTCATAAAGAGACACAAAAAGTCAAACAACCAAGGCCCGTGCTTACAGTCGATTAATAAAGTTGAATTCCTTGTCTTGTAACGACTGAGAAGGTTGACTGACACAGAGTGTGGCGTTACTTGTGACATGATATGCCTCCGAAATTTCTGGCGTTGTCTGATTAGGTTGATGGTACAAAATTACTGTGCTTTCGAAGATGAGATTACATTTTCATGACTGACATAGCGATGCGAGATGAGACAGTTCCATTCAATAAATTTCGATGCTCGCTGAGGCGCGTAATAATATATCGACCAGTCTGGCCGATGTACATGTGGACACAAGAAAGAGAAATTTGCTTTTAACTCGGACACAACTTACAAAACAATTGTTATGCTTCTGACCGCATTTTTCTTTGCCCACCGCAGACCCCTGCGAACTTAATGCGACTAAGCTTATTTGGGGCGGCAAACACAACCTTCACCCCCACATCGCTTCCCTACGTTCTTCAAGATGCCATGCCACTTCTTATACATATGTGGGAAAACTGCAATATTTCTCGTTTCTTCATTATTTGCGGATGGGGGACGTCCGTGTTAATCTTTCTTTGCCATGCGAACAGATTTTTGCAAACCGATACAACGATACCCAGGATATCCCGCCTCTTTGATCACTTTGCAGCTAGAAACTACTGCTCATCTTATGTGCAGGTTTTTTTCCAATGCCGTGCGTAATCATGACATCACAATTCCTCGTTTAACAATATTCGAATGCGCCGACGCGAAATTAAACACCGATTTCGCTGGACATGGGCTATACTGTCCGCAAACATGCTCCGCAGTTAAACTTAAAATGCATGTATCAAGAAACTACAAATTATCAGAGCAAGACACCCCGCAAGTGAATTCTAGTCCCATCCCTTTTTCTTTAAGCACGTTTAGAATAGGCTCACTTCTTTGTACAGCGCGGGACTTGTCAATTAAAATCAAATAATCACCTGTATACCTGAACGCTGTGACACTTCTCTACACTTTGGTTAAACTCGATCACGAGCCGCTATGGCATTAAATGCCATAGCGGCTTCCGAACAAGTAATCATTGAATAAATATGAATTCGGTGTTCCAGCTCACATTGCTCACGATAGCACGTTTTCACTGCATGTATCGGCATGTGATCACATGCCGCTTAATTGCTACATCCGGTATACATCCGCTCGGTAATACCTACACTCGCTGCATCATTCCTTTCGCATTTCATGCGTAGAGATACATGCAGACGCGTTCAGACATGTGTAGTATTTAGGATTTAATAATAGTCAACCAGCGGCGACGCGTATTTTTTTTTTTTTTTGGTGCTCCCACGGCGCCAACGAGCAGCGATCGACGGAACAGCCGGCGGGCTCGCCGTACACACTTTTCCCATAGTGCTTCGCGCGCCTGCGGGGCGTTCTGGGATTGCTTGAAAAAGGTCTATTCCAGTTTATTTTCATCCAGTTGCCAACTGCATAAAAAAAGCCTACCGTACTGTACGAAGGTACATTTGGTACTAAGACTTTGTCGCTGAGAAAAAAAGCAGCAAGGAACTTGTTTTGCACAATTGTTTTGCATCTCATATCTGAGCTTAAGCTGTATTGGTGCACGCACATGCCTCGAGTCCGTTATATATATGTGTAAGTTTTGCACAGTTCGGCTTTGACAGCTGTGTCGACAATTTCGTTAGAATGTGTTCCGAGCGCATGTATCGCCGTGATCTCATTTTACAAAGAAAAATAATTTATGGAAGCTTCGCACTAGTAGTGCCGAGCCTCAAGGAAGAGCGGAGTTGGGTGGCCTTTTTTTTTGTTTACGTTTCATTTCTTCTTTGATCTTTTTCTTTCTCTTTCTCCCTCTTTCTATCTTTAGTTTTATTTCTTCCCTTTCCTTCTCTCTCTCTCGCTGCTTTTCACTCTCTCTCCCTCTGTCCGTTGGTCCCCTTTTGTTTCTATATTTCTTGCTCTTTGTTTCCAGCTCTCTGTTTTTTCTATCTTTTTTTTCGTTTCTGGTGCTTTCTGTCTCTGAACTCTCTGTTTTTATGTCTTTCAATATTTTTATGTCTTTATTCCCTTTATTTCTCGCCACTGGTCTCTTTCGCTTGCTCTGTCTCTTTTTCTTTTTTTTCTTTCTATCTCTATTTTTCTCTCTCTGTCTCTTTCACGTGTTGCACGTGCTCCACTTCATAAGAACGGAAACTTGAGCGAATTAGTAGGCGTTCAACTTTGGTTCAAACAGCGCACACAAGACGAGGACGAAGAAGTAGGACCACAGGACTGGCGCTGTCCTGTGCTCTTATTTCTTCGTCCTCGTCCTGCGTGCGCTGTTCCAACCAAAGATGCTCCACCTCGCCGAGCAGAGTTTTCGTTTACGCTCGCACCTGCTGTACTCGCTAGTGGGGCTTGCCCAATTGCTATGACACGTACCCACCTGCGGTGTTTTGCGCGATGGAGCACAATTTACCGCTATCTTAAACTGCTTCGCTGCTAAAAGAACGCTGCTGTTTTTGAAGAACCACCGAAATACGCAGCTTTATCTATCGCCGATGCTGCTTCTCGCTGGAAAGATGCCATGCTTTTCAGCGTACGAATAGTTCTGCATGCAGCAGAGTACTTCGTTAGGCGCTTTCTAGCAGCTTTTGCTGGCTGACCGGAGTTTCTCTGTCAGTGGAGATCTTAATATTTTTGAAAGATATTTTCGTGCTGTCATTTGCTGTTTCAAGTAGAAAATCTGGGGGTGTGTCGCAACTCCTTCTGGCTCCTACTCTAATTTGTACGAATGCTTCCAGTGCTTCAGCATTTTTGACGGCCCAACATTTCACGGAAAAGCCGTCGCCCCTGATAAGCGATAGCTTGAGGGTGCGCGCCAGTTTTGCTCGAAGCGCGGTTTTGAGCGCTGCAGTACGGCAGCGTACTAGCGCAGGCATTCATACTTCGCGGGTATTCTTAAAACACCGGCAAAACTCACCACGCAGGATGTTTGTTTCTAGATGCGTAAAACACCGTTGCATTATACCACGTACACCCCTGAGCCAAAGTATACGGACTAGGCTCTCGACAGCAGACGGCTCGCGACTAGATGGCGAAGAAAGCGATTACGGCTCGCGCTTCCGTGGTCCGTAAACTTTTGATCACGGGTGTACCTCAGGAAAATATTACTTGTAGCTTACAGTCTATTTAGAGGACCCATAAACTACCGCCGATATTCTTTTTAATATTTCAAGCAAGCGACCGCAGCGGACCGAGGGAAATAGCGAAATTCGCGAGGGCCGCCTTTTGCTCATAAAACGCGTGTAACTCCGCTATGACGGCACCGTTTCGAAAAAAAAGGTCGTGGTTACCTGTTCGTCGTAGACTCCTGCACGACTGGAACACCATGACTAAATTTCGACCTCTGGTTGGTTTAAAATTTAAAATAGATTTACACTGGTGTCGAAGGCAATCAAGATGGCGGTTGTCTGCCCACCCGAACCATTGCGTCTTCCTTCTCCCCTTCACTACGGCCACGCTGGGTCGCTTGTTGCGTATCGCTTTTGAAAGCGGTCATATTTATTATTGTTTTACAGATGTAAATCGAAATTACGAAACTGATGTTTGCCGTGGCCCATTGTCCAAAATCTGCCGCCTTGCTGGATCCTTTACGCAATAGCTGTATGTGACGAGTCCTAATTTAAATTCGGATGTTTTATTATTATGTATTGCTTCTGTTACATTGTTTCTACATTCAAGTGCTTCAGCACAAACCATGCTGCCGTCTGATAAATGCAAAGGGGGCTGTCGATCGCTGATGTCTAAAATTTAAGATCATTCGTTTCTCAGGTTTGCCGTACTTTGTTAAACATCGTGGCAGAGTGTATATTTAGATTTTGTATGTCTTTGGCAATTGAAATGACTCAATATAGGTAAGGTTGCAGATGCACGACCTTCGTTTTTGCGCCCCCTACTCGCAGCGTGCCCTGTTGTGTCGCTGTCCATCTGGGCGAACGGGCAGCGGCCAACAGCGCTGGTTTCCCTGCCTCTTCAGCGTCTCCCGGAGCGGCAGAAGCGCGCCGTATTTATTACGCGCCGTATTTGTATGATATGCGCGTAATAAACAAAACGATATGATTTGCCAAATCTGTTTCACAGTGTGCTTTCCTTGCTGTCGCTATGAGCTGAGAAGAGGTGAAAGATCCTCGAACAGTGTGTTTTGTCGGAGCCAACCTTTTGATGTGGGCTCTTGTCTGTTTTAAGACAGTGACTGACTGCCTTAGCGCGTGTATTTTTATTTATTTATTTATTTTAAATATATCGTGCATTCTCGTACCTTCTCTCCCATCACAAAAGTGGAGGAGGAGAGGGCAAATGCCGAAAGAGGAAAGCCTATTAGAACAGGGGGGAGAAAAATCACAGGAGCGGGCACTGAGATGAGCTGGCGAGCCCCTTTGGGTAGGTAAAGGGGAAGCACAGAAATAGCAAAGAAACATTGGGGGACTCTTAAGCTTCGCCTCTAAGAGTTGAACGCGATAGCGACATCCGGCCCCATCCTCATCGCGCTCTATTTCGCTTGTCATATGTTCAGTCGCCCGGTATCTCACTCACACACACACACACACACACACACACACACACACACACACACACACACACACACACACACACACACACACACACACACACACACACACACACACACACACACACACACACACAACACACACCCACACCACACACACACACACACACACACACACACACCACACACAGCACACACACACACACACACACACACACACACACACACACACACACACACACACACACACACACACACACACACACACACACACACACACACACACACACACACACACACACACACACACACACACACACACACACACACACACACACACACACACACACACACACACGCACACCTATAGTAAAGGTTTGCGCCCTCTTCAACAGCACTTTTATCACAACAGTGTACCCACTACGTGTGTGTAAGAGAACGCGCGCACTACTGTGTATGCCCTTTGTAAAGGGTGGCATGCTTTAAACCAGCAGCAATTACGTGCGTGGTATTTTTCCAAGTTGCGATGCACCCACTGCCTGTTCGTAAGGGAAACCGCGCAGTATGTGCGTGCCTTTTGTAATGGGTGGCCGGCTTTAAACCACCAACTCGTTATGCAGTTCACATGATGTGACGCCCGATGGTACTATACGCTTGTTCGCCGTTTGTACGCAGTTCCAAGCAATGGAGTGGCTGTGTGGTAGAACACCTGCTTGCCACGCAGACGGCCTTGGTTCGATTCTCACTCGAACCTAAGAAATGATGATTATTCGCTGACAACCTGCGACGCCGACACCGACAACGGAATGTTTGCGGAATGAGCTCTTTAACGCTATCGCGTTAAAAATGGAGTAGGGGCGAGGGACACTCTGGCTGTGTCGTGGTTTCCTTCGCTTCGTTAGCGTAGAAGAGGGGCTATTCCGCTGCGTCATCCCTCTCGCATCTAAGCAATAGGTAAAAGTCATAATTTTGGCTGTCATAAAAGCCATTAGAAATCCTTGGAGAAAAGCTTTAAGTCTCTTAGTTTCTGTTGCAGGGCCACTATATCGGATACATTCATTAGCTCCAGAAGAGTTGAGATGTGGGCCAGTTGGTTCATGATACTTGACGAAAGCCAGCAAAAGAACGGGACACGAGAAAAGGCAGACACACACACCGCTGGAGTGTGTGTTTTGTGTGTGTCGTGTCCCGTTCTTTTGCTGGCTTTCGTCAGTATCATTAGCTCCCTTTGAAACGTTTATCCTTATTCGCTGGAGTACATTAAAGATGCGATTAAAAAAATATGACGGACTTAATGCTCGAGCGTTTTTAATTACGTCACTTTAAACGTATCTGCGAGTCTTACATTTCACATTTCAGGTACGAACAAAACATTCTTTGGCGGTGGAAGGAGGGTTTTATTTCGCGTGCGTTCACATGTCTTTGGAAGCTTCTATTAGGTCAATAGGTGACGCTTGTGTCTTCAGAAACGCTTTTCTAAAGCATTTGTTGCTTGCTAATATTCGATAAATAATTCCAGAGGGTACCTGAGTATTTCGTTATAAATGCTAGCGGCCGGTTGGGCTGTGATTTTGGGGTCTGTCCTAGCTAGTGAACATAGGCGCACCAAATAGAACAGTCACGCATGAATCCAATTTGGCATTGGCTCGAGATCATATTTTCATTCAAGCAAGGCGGTGATGCGAGCTAGTTGGTTGAGCCACATGTCATCATATTCATAGCGCAAAAAACACGAGACGCAGATACAAGCAAAGAGCACATACACAGTACGGGCGCTACACAGGACTAGCGCCCGTTCTGTGAATGTGTTCCTTAGTTGTGTCTGCGCCTGGTTTTTTGCGCTACGAATATGATTACAACTCCAATCAACCAGTTATCTATCCCAATGTGTAAGAGTTTTTCATTAAGTTTTACCAGATTAGCTGTTAGCGATTTGCGGCTGGTGTTTTCTAATGTAGGTCCAGCGCCTTGCTTTTTTAATAAAGGAATTATTTTGGCAAATTCTCCGATAATTGTGGAATCCACGAATTTCTAATAGAGTGTTTAACGATTGCAAGTTGGTCCTGTGGTAGAATCTTAAGTTCATTTCTTATTACCGATGTATTAATGCCACCAGGACCTGGCGCAGAATTAGGCACTATTTTTGCTACTTGCCCCAGTTCTGAAGCTGTGAAGCTGTCACCTCTTCAGAGTCGTCAATTTCATCAGGAGACCGTAAGTTGTTTGTGAAGGCAGTCGTGAAGCGACTTTCAAGCCGTTTAGAAATATTTTCAAGAAGACTAGACAGATCACACGGCTTTGAAACCACCGATTCGACGTTTATAAGTGAAGGAATGACCTTTTTGGTTTTCAGGAAGTTAAAAAAATATGCAGTGGCTTACCTCGGCTATGCCAGGATATACGTAGCGTTAGCAAATGTTCAGCTGAATATTCTAGGCTTTCCAGATTGTCTAGGATTATTAGCTTTCTTCTGTTCACTCTTCGTTCGCTGACCCGCTAATTGCCAGCCAACTACTTCGGGATCCGATGAGATAAGCTTCTCGGCTCTTCTGCGCCGTCGAGCAGCATTTACGCTCTCCTTCTCCATGGCGTTACCCACCTGCAAACGCCAGTCAGAGGCGCTATCAAGCGGCCCCAGCGCAGTGGCAGACGGCGACTGCACAGCGAAGGCGAATAGCTGCGCGCGCGCCGGCGCCACTGTGTCTATGGCTACAACGTCACTCCTCTGGAATGCGGCGCAAACCAACAGCGGCGAGCCGCGCGCGGCGGTAGTGGAGTCTGCGCGCGCGCCGGCGCCAGCGTGTCTGCCGCGCCTACGACGCCACTCCTCCCGAATGCGCAGACCAGCAGCGGCGGTGTCGGAAAGCGCGTGAGATGCCAGCTCCGGTGACCCAGCTGTGCAACATCACTGATCCTCGTGCATGCGCAGCACGGCTCACGACCCTCCACGCGAAATCGGCTCCGGCTAGGCAAGTGTAGTTAACGCTACAAAAGTGTTTCCCTGTTGCCAGGTTTTGAAAGGTACTCAGACTGTTGGCTATCATAACAGTCCTTCACAGTGGTGACTGTTCTCTTAAACATTGCAGCCGTATATTTATAATCGCTCCAATTTCCTGGTCATTTGTTGTAAAGTAGTGTTCGCCCCGCAGCTTTCCTTAGTCGATAATCCTTAGTTCTACCATGAATTAGAAGAACCTCATTTAGAGACCTTTACGGTGAATTTAGATTTCTTTAAGGACTCTTTTATAGCATTAGTTAAATAATGGCATTTTGTTCTGCATTTCCATCTATCCAGATGGACAAAGTTGCACGTAGCAACTTTTCCGAATGTATCGAATTGACATGAGTGATCGAGTGCGGCCTTGCTGAAGTCAACAGGCATGCAATCTCAAAGAGTATAGGAAAATGGTCCACTATTGTAGCTCAGCTAGAAGTAGACGAGAGGCGAGGAGTATAGAAACTAACGTCATCGCTGAAAGAGACTGCTTACAACAAAAGTGGGTGCGTTAATGCATGGTAAATTAGTCTTGGAAGCACAGTCCCACAAACGCTTCCCACTGATATCGGTTGAGGAGGCGCATGAAGTCTGATGGGAATTGAAGTCTCCCGTGAATATATTTTTACAGCGAAAACCTGTTAAGAGATCTGTTGTGGTCGGCGGGCGGTGACCGACGGCGAGGGCCCGACGACTGGACACGAGACGCGCGCGCGCCGGCACGGCCCGCGACACGAGTGGGAGAAGTGAGAGTCCGCAGCCCGCGGAAGCCCAACAAAGACTGAGCCGGCCAGCGGCCGTTTACCTCGAAACATGACACAACAGACACGCGTGCACCCGTGATTGCCTACATGCCATCACGTGTGCCGATACACACGGGGCCTCTGCCGACAACACAACACAATAAGGCGCACTCTCAGGGCGCGCGCCATTCATAGATGGCGCCACTACACTACAGATCACAACAAGGGCCATTTTTGGCGCCGTAGTTGTCCGCCGCCATCGCCGCCGCCGCCGGTGTCCGTAACCACTATCGCTCGAAAAAAGAAAAACGAAATAAGAAAAATTCCGGGATGGACAAGGTGTCGAACCTGGGCCCTCACGTTGGAGTCCAGTATTTTACCTTACAGCCATGTTGTGCTCGAACTGCTTTGCAAAAAGACCCGTATACAGGCTTGATGTCGAGAAGGGACCACATTAAATATGTAGTGTAGTGCATCGTGGTAGAAGAGTAAAATAACAACCAAGTGTCACACAACGCCAATTCTCTAACCCGGCGTCACACAATGCGAATTGCCCAACGAGTGGGTTGTTCAATGCTTCTAACCCACTACAAGGGGCTCTGCCCAAAATTCTTTCATCGTGATCAGCCACAGCATGAACGAATTACACGTATACCTTACAGGTGTTTAGCGGATGCCACGGTTCTCCCCGCAGAACGATGAATAACTGCATAACGGCTGTTTCCCTACATCAGAAAAATTATCATGGTTTATAGCGTAGTGTGTTCCTAGCAAATGCACTTCTATTGGTGGCCAAGTAAGCTAATAAGGCTCTCATGATCCATTTCCTCAGTGTCTCAATAATGTTGATTCCCCCTCTCTATCTCTTCTCACGTTAGCGTGTGTTATAAAGCTTGGTGAGAGTGAAATAACGACCCGGGAGTCACACAATGCGAATTGCGTAACTAGTGGGGTCCTATAAAGCTTCCAACCCATTGCAGCTTTGTCAGCTCTCAGTTGCCTGTCACTGCGGGACCCAGTTGGATCTTTTGGTGACATGAGGCTCGGAAATATCTCTAATAAGCGACGGAATTCCCCATTATCTCCGACCCATTCTTCCCGGTCAAAACCAAAAAAAGGGTACTACCACTGACAGCAATGAGCAGGACGCATTGCGTTCTGCCGGGAGTCAACTATATTAAGTCCATAATAGCGTCTGTAAACGTTCTTCAGGGAACTGCCGTTCTGTATCTTCTGGTTACACTGATCTTGTTCACCTCATACACAAAACAATCCTGATATTATCTTACTTCAAGAATCTTGGCTTTCAGTAAACAAAAAATTTACCATTAATAATTTTCGTACACTTAGGTTAGATCGACCAGGTAGAGGAGGTGGATTATTGGCCCTAGTCTCAGCAAAAATGTATCATAAATGTCACCGTATCTTTCGAACATATTGTTCTGACTGCGAACTATTAGGAGTAGATTGTTTGTTACCTGGATCGTCTAGATTTACAGTGGTCAATGCGTACTTTCCGAATGGAGTAAGAAGTACAGATCACCTAGATTGTGTCATCAGGAATTCCCGTTCAAATGCGATTCTATTGGCAGGAGATTTCAACTCACACCACATTTCTTGGGGTTTAAAAACGGACGGTTGTGGGAAAGATTGTGGAATTGGCTGCAGGAGAATAATTTTCGTTGCCATAATTCAGGTCAAAACTACCTTCTACGTGGCCGATGCGCATCGACATTAGACCTGACTTTTTCGTCTGGCCAACTTGTCATCTCTACTTGGGAAACATTTGACAATGGGACGAGTAGCGACCATATGCCGATCAGCTTCGAAATCATGCTATCGCGTCAGGCTCCTGTTATGCGGCAGCGACGGTTCACTCAACTATAAAATCTATAAAGCTGCTTTAAATTCTGCGACCTTGTCACTGACAGCATGTAATGAGCAACAAAGAGCTGACTCAGTAGTAGCATCTATACGCGCTTGCTGTTCAACCGGCAGAGTTTTCCGTTAGGTCTGGGAGTACACCGTCAAACTCTACTTGGTGGAATGATGCATGTACGATTGATTATTGGTGCCGGAAAGCTGCAGTGCAAACGTCTACGTCATAACCATAGCCCGAAAAATTGGATTGACTTAAATTCTACGCTGCAATATTTAAACGAACAGTAGCAGTAGATAAGATAACCACAACGCTGACTTGCATTCTTATTTATCGAAAACCGTATAAAAGATCTGCACTGTACAGGTTTTTACGCAACAATAAAATCGTCACAGATATCGTCATATCTCATTCCGTAGTGCTATCCCCTAAATAAGCATCTGACATGTTAGAAGACATCGCGAAAGGACACGAAGCGCGGTTTGCGTCTACGTGTTTCAGACCTATGATGTTCGCAAGTTCGACATCGGACTTTCAGAAAGTCACTATGGCAGAATTGGCGGATGTCATATTAACTGTGAATCAAGCGGCTCCTGGACCGGACCGAATTACAAACTGTATGATTAAATTAATGTTTAATTCCTATCCAGATGAATTTTTGAACATAGTTAACTGCTCTTTACAGTACACATGGATTCCGAGTTCATGGAAAATTGCTAAAATTGTGCTGCTACGAAAAAATCAGAGCCTCGGATATGTCCTGGATAACATTCGACCTATCTCGCTTACTTCAAATTTAGTTAAAATTATTGAAAAAATTATTCATATTCGGCTTACCGAATTCATTTCTCGTCAGAGTATCCTTTCTTCAAGACAAATAGGTTTTCGACAGGGATGCTCAATATGGTCTGCTCATGTTGATTGGAAAGCCGCATTCGACTTGCAGGTGTATCTGGTCAGATTTCTGCATTAATTACATTAGATATCGCAAAAGCCTATGATAGTGTTGAACACGGCATATTGATTTCTAGGTTAGTCAGTTGTGACGTGCCAAATTACATCGTATCCTGGGTAAAGGAGTTTCTCACCGAGAGACAGTTCTTTTGTTGCCACGAGGGGGTGACGTCTGGTCCCATAAGGCAAACGAGAGGTATCCCGCAAGGATCGGTTCTTTCCCCACTTTTATTAATATTTTATTGTCATCTATCCCAGTTAATCGAGATGTTCACCTTTACGTCTATGCCGATGATATCGCTTTTTTCTCGTCATCCTAGATTATCTATACTTTATACCAAATTTTGCAGTCTTATTTGACTGAACTTGAGGTATGGCTTGACGGACTTGCTTTCTCGCTCAACGTAATAGATGCGTAGTACTCGCATTCCCTTTGGCAGATCCCGTTTTATTTCACTTCATTATCGAAAACAAACAGATCCCGCAAGTAACATCATTAAAATATTTGGGGATGTCTATGTTCACGATTTAAATTGGCAACAGCAAATTGAATTAAACACGCGTAAAGCAGAACGCGCCATGGGGCTGTTGGTGCCGCGTTTGTAATAAAAAATCAGGAATGCGCAGAGAGACTTTGTTCATAATATATAAACTTTATGTGCGCCCCATTTTTGAATTCGTTGCGTCCTTTTTTCGGATCTGCTGCTTACCAAATTAAGACCTCTATTATTGTTAGAAAGGCAAGCGCTACGTCTGTGTCTTGGACTACCGAGATGTGTTGCTATTAGCGTGCTGTATTTGGGAAGCTCGACTCATTCCACTTGATGCAAGATTTAAGCAGCTTCACCGTGCAGACGTTTTTAAAGCTTTATGATGCACCTCTCTCCCGTTCCCAGACCTTTTTTATCACGTCTCCCGATTCATTCTTTAAGCATCCGTGGCAACGTTATCGAAAGCCTCAAGTAATTTTCGTCGAGTCGCTGTTATCAGACCTACATGTTTCTCTGCCATGCTTAGCTTGCCCAAAACTGGTGTTCGCTGAAGCTTAATTTAGTTTTCGACGACATTTTTTCCCCAAAAATGCTAAATTGCTTCCAAAGCGTAGTTCTAGAAGGTCTGCTTCAAGATCACCTCGGTCAATTTCCTACTCACCTTGTAATTTTCTACGGACGCCACGCAAATCTTCAGAAGGCCGAGTGGGCATTTTTCCCAGCAGCTCAATTGGTCTTTTGCTCTCAGACTACCTGACTTCACCCCAATATTTCATGCCGAATTTATGGCAATCACATTGAAGGCTGTTAGAAAACAAATTCTCCAAATAGAAAGTTATTATTATTAACAGATTGCCTGATGGTTTGTATGCATTGAAACATCCGCAAAACAATCACAGCTTCTTCGAATATCTCGAGCCTCGTATCCGTACCATATCAGAGGTTCGGTTAGTATGGGTCCCCGGGCATGTTGGAATCTCTCTAAATGAAGCAGCGGACGCACTCGCCACGGTGTCTTTAGATGGCCCAGTGTTAAATGTCGTACCCCTTTTTTCTTTCATTACCGGAGAGAGATTGAAACGACTGTTATACTTAAAAACACCGAAACAGCTCTTATACAATCAGCGGATTACCAGCACTTACAGTTCCCATGGAATACCACCAAATGTCTTTCACGTCAATGCGAGGTGACTCCACAAGCTTTCGCTGTAGAGTTCCCCGGTTAAATTGTTACCTGCATAAATCTGGCTTTTCCTTAACAAATCTATGTGCAGTTTGCACTGAACCAGAAACAATAGATCACTTTTTTCTATCATGCCGCCGTTTCGCCTCACTCCGTAGAATGTTTCTGGAAATGCCGACTGGTAGGCTGGCTTACAATTTACTACTTCTAGCCTGTTTGGAGCGAATCAGTTTGGGCAAGCCGCAGCGCAATTATAACTGCGCTACACAAGTTCCTTCAAGCAACAGGCAGAGTACGCTGCTTGTGATACCGACCTGGGAAACCAACCTTTTTTTTTTTCCTTTTTTATATATATATATTTTTTTTAATCGTTATCCAATGGCTTTGTTAACTTCTTAATTCTTTCCTTTTTTTATTTACATCGCGTTTCGTGCTTATTTTTTTTTCTTTTTGAAGTTTCATATATAATTGTCAGTGTGGCCAATCCCCCTCGTGGGTATGAGCCAGTCTTTCAGGGCAAAAACAAACAAACAAACAAACAAACAAACAAACAAACAAACAAACTCTGAGGAATATGACGCTCGGGTCTTCGGTTCTTCGGACTTCAACGCCTGACGCTCACCACCCCTTCACGAAGCGGTTCTGCAAGTCCGATCCCGCAACCTGTTCCTGCAGTGGATACTCCTGTCCACCGCTACAGTCGCCGACTGCAAGGCCTTAGTCGCGAGGCCATCCCTCTGGACTTCTCCAGCCAAGCCCTACATCAGGAGAAATGGCCACCGCCAGCGCATCACAGGTGACTGTTGAGCAGCCGATGCGAGAAAGTTTGATGTTTAACATTTCTCACGTGTTTACTTTAGTGGGGCGAATTACTCGTATTCACGGCTTCCCGATGACGCCCTCCGGAGCTTCGCCACACTCATCATCATTCACCCCGTGGATATGCTGTAATTTTTTTTCTTTCTTGCACAACGAAATTACGGAGTCTAGGACAGTACAACTTTGAACAGCTGCTGCAATATATGCATTGACTAACGAATATGGAAGGAATCCCGGAAGAAATATATCTAAGGCTGAAACTTCACTTCCTACAAGTTCATTACTTGACATTTAGTATTAAACTGATGAGCATTTTTCGAAGAAATAAATACTGCTAAGCCGCCACCCCTAAACAGTCGGTCTAAACAAAACATGCGGTAATTTTTAAGATCAAAACACTTTTATTTCAAAAGCCAAGTTCCTGCAAAAGAATTTCATGAGTGAAAGCTACGTAGTGGAGAAAGACGAAGAACAGGTGCGGGGCTCAGATGAAATCATCATCAACATATACGGCTCGCGCATTTCCAGTGAAGCAGCGTTCTAGAACAAAGTTGTGCAGGCCATCCACAACTTCTCATCAAAGGTTTCGTTAACGGTGGTATTGAGGACGCGATGCTGCATACCTGGACTATTAGGAATGTGTTAATCGACTCCGCTACTTCTATGAAGGAGGCCCCAATACCCTTCGCCAGCGATAGCCTGCCGACGGCATATGAGGACGGCTACATCCCTTCCCGCTCACCCACGCAGCCAGAGGAGGAACACAGCCTGGGCGCCTTGGGTCACCTGAGGTTCGTTCCTGCAGCGAATGTCCCCGAAGGGACCGCCGCTCGATGCAGCGCCGCACCGGCACTAGGCTACGCTGCTTTTATCGCTGTCCGTTGTGGGCCAAGCCTCTTCAGCCATCACCATGCTGCGCTCAAGTTCAGCCGATCCGATCCTAAGGGCACAGCTCCTGACCATGGCCGAACCACTGAGGTTAGTGGCGTGCTAAATAGGCGCAGGCTTCCTGGCACATGGCAGAGTGCATGTACCTAATGGTGTAGTAGATCAAGTCACAATTCTGATTATTGACTCCGCATTACACATGTACCCAACTTCGCGTTTAGGTTTCTATAGTTGCATTTAGCATTGTTTTTAATGATATATATCTGTAAGAGAACCAAAATCGCTACTTATTACTGTTACTGCGCCTAATGGCGCGCTCTAATGAGATGCTCCTCAAGAGTCGTCAGAAGCTATATATTTGCAGTGGCTGTGAATATAGGATTACGTATAGTAATGTAGAACCCTCTACTGCATTTTAATTATCGGTGTTAGTAGATTTAGCTAACATGGTATCAAGATTTATGGTCGGAGAGCCGGAAAGTTTAGAAACTACTTTGACTGTACCTTAAAAGCGGCTGTGATAAAATGCATCTTGAAGGTAAAACTTTGCCCGCAGCAGCGGTATTGTGGTTACGGTCATCGGCTGCCGACCTGAAGGTCGAGGGTTAGATCCCGGCCGAGGCGGTCACATTTCGATAGAGGCGAAATGCTAGTGGCCCGTATACTGTGCGATGTCAGTGCACGTTAAAACACCAGATGGTTGAAATTTCCGGAGTTCTTTGTTGATAGAACGTGAGCTTAGGCATGTTGGTATTCCATCTTAACACCTATAGCGCACAGACACACATCGTTTATGTGATTATATTGTTTATGTGACACGTAAAACACCGAATGGTATGCTCAATGGCAAAAGGGTTTTATGAGGGGTGTCGTTCGTCCGTTTCGGGACTAACGGGGCTTTCACAACAATTGATCCCTTTAAGCACTAACGGCACCGGGTCTAACAGTTTGTCCCCATTCAGTTACTGCTACAATCTACTGTTAGTCCCCACAGATCACCTCAATGGACTAACACTTAGTCCTCACATTGACACCTTACCGGGCATCTATTAGTTCCCACAGTTGCACCTCGCCGGACGAACGGTCGGTCCACTCAAATACTCCATGCGGATGATGTTTTATCCCCAGTTCAGGTGATCCTTTAATTCCCAGAGATAATTCTATGCAGTTACTCCGCGCAAGGCTTAATACTCTTATTGCGTGGTTTTTTCCGTGGTGAGCAACAAATGGGGGCGGAATAGAACACGCCAAAAATATTTAGTCATGCGTGCTTCACTGCTTTCGCATTCAATGCGACAACGAAAGACAAAAGTGAGATGTTTATTCTTTATATACATAAGAAGTGCCTGCTTCTTTGAGTGAATTCACTGTAAAATGTCCAATACAGATCGAGCCGCGTTGTCATATCTCATAGATTCCTTTTCGTGAAGCTGTTCTAACGGAAGCGATAGATGACTAGCATTGCCCGCGCCTGCTCACACAAGAGCCTGCACGTTGTGGAGAACGGCTGCGTCCTGCAAAGCAAAAAAGATTGCAATAGTTAGTCACACGGGACAGAGAGGACGAAGATGCACGCACATGGCAAATACGTGTAGGGTGAAATAAAAAACACGTCTAAAATGTGGCATGCAATTAATTTGACCGTGACATCATACATAATCACACACGCATTTAGCGCGACATAGCGGAGCAACCCAGT